>NC_143091.1:3636363-3939393 GCF_061535455.1 Colias philodice | reverse complement strand
TGATCTTTTTCCTTGAAAATTGTGAACAATTCCGTTTCTTAGAAAATTTATTAACGTCTAAAGAGTGCAATTTAATTAAAGCGGTCATCCTCTCTATAATGACACAGTAGTTTGGATTTCTAACAAATTTTACTAAAAAAGCAGTCTATTAGTTTAAGATAATAATTATGAAATCATCCTTCTTCTGAAGCTAACTGCAGTGTTCGTCGTACCGATCGTCTATCACCTAATCGTCTAGGTTCTGTTAAATCACCTATTGATCTTGAACGACGATTTCTTCTCGGGTTTTCCTCTTCGTCTATAAAGTCTGGTAACGAATGGAATGAAGAATTTAAGCGAGGCAATAATAATGCCTCATAATAAGTAGGAGGTAAGTCATCAGTCAAAGGTATTCTTGTCTCCACCGCCTCTACTTGTGTTACTGGTCCGTTTAATACAGTTGTCTCTGGGCTTGGCCGAGGAGGATCTGAATTATTCAAGTACATTATTCCTCGACACACGAGCGAAGTAAATACTATTCCTATAATTAATCCAATCATAACCGCCATCACACCGTACATGGACTGTGGACTATCCACATCATGCCACGTTCTAATGTACGCTTGCTGCCAGCTTAGCTGCGTCACATTTGAAGGCGTGTAGCAAATTAGCGATGCCGTATCTGAAATTTTTGGGGGATCCTTCGTTAAGAACTCGTAAGTTAGGAGCAGGTTCACGCTGAAACCCTCGCAGCTCCATCGGTTCCCCTTCACGTGTACTTCCCTCAAAAATGGGTTCGAGGCAAAGTGAGAGGTCGCCCAAACATCTCTGAACTCGTTCCCTCTCAGATCCAAAACCGCAAGGTGCGGTAATGATGAGAAAGTACGGTCCGTCAGCATGTATATCTCGTTGTAACTCAAATCCAGCTCTTGCAATGTGTTCGATGCGAAATTATCGGGAATGTATTCGATCTGATTTATGGATAAATCGATTAAGACTAGAGAACTCATGTCTGCGAGAGAAGTTTCACTTATGGATGCTATTTGACAATTACTCAAATACAAATTTCTTAACGAATGCGATTGGAACCTCGGCACTCTTGAGAAATAATTTCTCGTTAATATTAATGTATCCAAATTGTTAGCGTAGGAAAATATCGTCTTTGATATTTCATATAATCTGTTTTCTGATAAATCTAAGAAAGATAGCTTCGGCATTTTCGAGAACGCATTTTCATCTATTTTGTTTATTTTATTCTTGGAAAGATCTAATCTTTTGAAATTCAGTGTCATTTCGCTCTCCACCCAAGAATCATAGTTATTATTCGATAGGTTTAATGTGCTAAGTGCTTGAAAATTTTCAAAATATATCGGCAACGGTCTTGACAATCGATTTCCTGAGAAATCTAGTATTCTTAATTTAACAAAGTTTTCCAATCCTTTCGGATATGAAATAAAGTTGTTATTGGATAATATGAGGGCGTCCACCTGAAAAAAAATGAAAAGACATGTTATTTTAACACTTTATCTCGTAGTATTTATATTTTATACACACAATAATATAAATATTCCATTTAATACTAATGCATTTATATTTCATTCCAATTAATTTATGAAATTATTATTTTTTAATGTACCTAAGACTTTTGCTAGCATAAAACAAGTTTGCAAGTTGAGATTTGCTAGTCATTTATTCTAATTCCTGTGGTTCTCAAAAAAACTAAGACAAGTTCTATTTAAAAGGAAATTTATCTAAGATATTATGTCATAATTAATCTCTACTATATAAAAATAAGTTGGGTTTTCCTTCCTGACGCTATAACTCCAGAACGCACGAACCGATTTCCACGGTTTTGCATTCGTTGGAAAGGTCTCGGGGTCCGTGAGGTTTATAGAAAAGAAAAGGTGTCTCTGGTGGCGAAACGGAGTTCGCCCGGTTTGCTAGTTGTTACTAATGTTAAAACCTTACCTCATAATTTAATCCCTCCGGTAGTTCACTAATGCCTTGTTCAGAACAGTCCAAATACACCAGATCATTTACTGTATACGAACGGCATTGTACCTCCTGCTCCTCCATGACGTCACGAAGCACTCCACACCATACTGTTGCTGGAAGCAGCAATAGGAGAAATATAACCCCTTCATCTGAAAACATCGTTTTTTCATATTAAACAGAGATCTTGTAAGTATATTTTTATTATTTATCAAATTTTGTTAACTTGGTTCGTATCTGTACCGATATGTCCTTATATCATCAAATTAAATATTCTTGTTAATAATTGATTCACGATAAATTACGTTTTAGTTTATTTATTTTTGTATGCAAATAAAAATTAAAATGAAGTTTCCACCCCTCGTGGAGTAGGGGATAGATCTGAGCTCTGATCAATTTCATAGATTTTTTTAGCAAATTGATTATCATTCAATTCCAGGAAGGTATTTTTTGCGCTATCAATACATACATTGAACCAAGTCAGGGCCAAGGCTCTTTCGGATCAGTGCTCATGTCCTTAACGCAGATCAATTAAAAACATTCCCACTTAAAATCTCACATAACCTATTTATAAACTAGCTGTGCCCGCGACTTCGTCCGCGTGGAATAGTGACTGCATAGTAGTTACTACTCAATTAATTCATTAATTAGAATAATTAATAGAAATGCTGCTTTTAGCTACAACACAATTATTGAGTAAACACGTCTTGAAACACGTACTATCATATACAACTAAATTATAAGTACTTACACATTATTATAAAGTTAAGAAATAAAATAAATAATAACACAAAAGAACTGTTAGTAATATTTATTACTAAACTGAGCTATAAAACTTAGGTACAGAAGAGTTCAAAATTTCCAGGATGTGGCTATTCTCCCGCTCCCATATTCCTTCTACTTTCACAGACTTTCAACTTTTCCCTTTCACCCCTAGTAAATGGCAGAACCGATTTTGATCTAAACCATGTCTAATCATACCTATATATTATGTACAATGTACATGTCATATCCTTTCGTTTGGTACTCCATTTGGATTATTTATCCCCACTATCACCCCTAAGGTGCCCTATATGTAATAAACAGATTAACCAATTTTGATAAAACATGACTAATTTTAATTCACACGTCATTTGATATGCCGCTTGATTATATTATTTGACCACATTCGATTATTCATTCCCACTTTTACCGCTATAAATCAATAAATGGATGAACCGATTTTGATTAAATATGCCTCATCATACTTGTCACGTCAGGTCATGCCCTTTCATTTGATATGCCACTTGGGTATATTATTTGACAACTTTTATTCCCACTTTTATACCTATATCCAATAAATGGATGAACCAATTTTGATAAAATATGTCTTATTGTACTTTACACGTCATGTCTTTCATTAGATAAGTCACTTGAGTATATTTGATAAAATTTATTTATTTATTCCCACTTTTACCCCTATATCAAATAAATGGATGAACCGATTTTGATATAATTTGACTTGTTGTTTCTGACAGGTCGTCTTTTTTCATTTGATATATCACTTGGGTATAACAGACAACATTCGTTTTTTTCATTCCCACTTTTACCCCTCTATATAATAAATGGATGAACCGATTTTGATTAAATATGCCTCATTATACTTCTCACGTCAGGTCATGCCCTTTTATTTGATATGCCACTTAGGTATATTTGACAACTTTTATTGCCACTTTTATCCAATAAATGGATGAACCAATTTTGATAAAATATGTCTTATTGTACTTTACACGTCATGTCTTTCATTAGATACGTCACTTGAGTATATTTGATAAAATTCATTTATTTATTCCCACTTTTACCCCTATATCAAATAAATGGATGAACCGATTTTGATAAAATTTGACTAATTGTTAACATGTCGTCTATTTTCATTTGATATATCACTTGGGTATAACCTACATTAACAACCTACATTAACAACTAACATGCGTTTTTTTCACCCCTATATAATATAATAAACAACTAATGTAACAAAAAAACGCATCTAATTCGTATTACCCGTTAGCGAGCTACGGTGGCACAGACAGACACGCAATACACACATAGCGGTCATAACATCCCTCTTTTTGCGTCGGGGGTTAAAAATATAATACCTACGACATAATTTCAAAGACCTTTTATATAGAAAATTTACCTAAAAGTAACCATAATGCTATTTGTGCAGGTTTTAGACTTATGAGCAAAAATCTAAATAAAGGTCCTTTGACCCCCCCTACTACCCCCTCAGCATAACCACCCCCCCCCCACGCTTGGGGACTTTCGATATGATCATCTGGACATGTCAAGGAATAACTTTAGCGTATAATTTACGTAATAAAGTAATTCATGTATAGAATGCCTTAGCAAATGTTCGCTGTGATTACTTAAATGGTCATAACTTTTTTATTTATGAACCGATTGACATGAAATAAACACTAAATGTTAAATGAAGCTTACCACAATATATTAGTGAAAACCGCATCTAAATCGGATAAGCCGTTTCTGAGATTAGCGTGTTCAAACATACAGACAAACAGACAAACAGACAAACCGACAAACAGACAAACAGACAAAAATTTTTTTAACAACAGTTTTGGGTTTGGGATCGATTTAGTAATAACCCCTGCTAATTTTTTTTTACATATTTTCATTGTACAGACACCACTTTTCTAGAATTTTATTATATGTATTGATGTATTATTAATTTAAGTAAATCCGATAAAGCTCAATCAATAGTTTCTTCAATCAATGACGTATCAAAAAGTTTCAAACACCAACCTACCCATTAGTTACGTATTTTATTCCGCATAATATAACACTTAACGTCACATGTTATTCAAATCACGTTCACTAAAGAAATCCTATAATTCGTGTCACTGCATTGAGTACGTTTGTGTAATTTCACTTTTTTTATTCTATGTCCAAATCAGCTATGAAATATATCTATATTTACACGGATGGGCTCTACCCGCGAAGCCGGACTAAAATAAATGGTGTTCGTATTTTTTTAATGCTGATTATCGGAATGATATTGATTGCTACAGCTGTTGCGTAATATTTCTTTCTATATTATTTTTGAAAAACTGTTAATCTATCTTTTCATTTGAACACAGAGAAGCCGATCGTTTTATACAAGTTACAAGAGACCTTTTCGGTCATAAAGTAATAGATAGGCCATAGGCCATATTCATTACCATAATATTTATACACTAGCGGTCCGCCCCGGCTTCGCCGGTGGTACATATTTCGCAATAAAAGGTAGCCTATGTTCTTTGTCAGGGTCTAAAGATTGTCTGTGCCAAATTTCATCAAAATCGGTCCAGTAGTTTATGCGTGAAAACCATACATACATACATACAAACCTTTCCTTTTTATAATATTAGTATAGATTAACAAAATCTAATAATAAATCTGTTTAATGTCTAAATGTAGGTGCCAGAACTGAATCTGTAAATCGATTCCCACCCTCTCTACCTTAGAGATACATAATACTAAAATGTTAATATTACTTAATAATTTGCAGGATTTCAATACTAGTATTACAAGAATAAAATAAATGATAACAATATATTTTCAAAATATCGATGTTATATATTTTTTTTATATTTGGTGAACATGAGCTGTAAAATCCAAATGATTTGAAAGAAAGAAAAATGGTTTCACTACATTTCGTTTGCAATGCAAATGAAATCAAGTAAAAACTAACGAACATTTTTGAAAATTCTTCCACCAGTAGAAATTTACCTTATTCCTGAGAGACAAGATATTTTTTGTTATGATCTCGATTAAACCCAGGCAGAGCCGTAACGAGGAACTAGTTTCCTGTATTTTAAAGCATCCTGTATGCTCTTTTGTTATCAATACATCGTTATCGCTGATTAGACGCCCATCGACTTATCGCAACTAAAGAAATATTTTCACTTCAAAAAATATATGAATCACACGTAGGTGTACCTATCTAAGAGGTAACTAAATACTTTTTAAATAAGCACTTCATACTTTTTAATTGATAAGACGGTAAATTCAGATTAAAAAAAAATTCTGCGCGAAGACACTTTCGAGTTGTGGAAATAATTAATATAAAATAATTTATATCTAAACATCTTTATTTTGATCTGTTGTAAAGATAGATCAATGTGAGGTGATATATGACTTCAATAATTTTATGATAATACTAGCTGTGCTCCGCGGTTTCACCCGCATTGCTCCGCTCCTGTTGGTTTTAACGTGACGATATATAACCTTCCTCGAAAAATAGGTTATCTAGCACCGAAATAATTTTTCAAATCGGACCAGTAGTTCCTGAGATTATCGCGTTCAAACAAACAAACTCTTCAGCTTTATAATATTAGTATAGACTATAGAATATAGATGATTCCTTTTTATTTTCATAATGTGATGTCATGATGATGAAGATAACAAATAAAATTAAATGTGATATAATATTGAAGATAGCTAAAATATGACTAATAATTATACATTTTCAGAAATAGTCAATAGATAAAGAATTGTAGAATCATCATACCCCGCTTTTTATTATGACCTTATTCGTTACAATTTTTTCGAGATTAGGAAGTATTTCCTTCGACCACAATCTCTATACAATATAGTTGGAGCCGTAGTTATTTTAATTACGAGAAACCATTTTATTTTCAGATTTTTCTAACCAATAATATCTATGTTAGGAGGCTTGATTACCCTAATAACTAAACTAATAACTAACAAGCTTTATTTTAGCTCTACATAAACTTTACACTCTATTTGAACGTCACCTAGTTACATGTATGTGATTCAATATTTGAAGAACAAGCCTAGTCAATGTTCACTAATCAATCGAGGAGTTGTAATCCTAAGTGCTGCGGGATTAAACTCAGGTACAAAAACGACATGTCTCTTACGCTTGTCTGAAGTCATTACCGCCTCCAGGCCTGTTTAACACCCCTCCAACTTCCAAGGGGGGTAAGCCACAGTTATTGGAACGCTCCAATCGATTCCTATGAAATACCTCTTTTGTTATAGATCGTTGTGTTGGAACTGATTGTTAAGAATGCTTATTGATTGAAGTCGAACGTTTATGTTGTGGGACTGTTTTAAGATCACCATTTGCAAGTCTGTATTACGCAAGCAATAGACCTACATTATTGATTCTTCTTTTCTGCCTTTATTTCTTCAAATACCTAAAGTTTTCTTAAGCTTTGTGAAAGCAAATTAAGTGTGTTATTAAATCTATAATTTTCACTGTTATTGCACGCCTCATAATTTCTATTTGTTGTGATTAGTTATTCTTTATTCGTTACTTTTTTGTGAATATGTAATATTGTATATTTTAACAATAAATAATTATATAACCGTTCGTTTTTGTCAAATTTAATTTAAAATAAACATAAAAAGATAATGAATCGTTATTAGACCATTACATCATAGCATAAAATTAAAATATTACCGTTTATATCTAAGATATGTATCCGCAACTGCCTATTCATTTGTTACTATCGTCTAGTTATTTTTATTTAATTTTAATATTGGCATGACTGTGTATTTCCTTATAAATATTAAAAATATAGTTTGACCGTACATTTAAATAGATACCTTTTTTTTTGCACGCCTCATAAGCGAAGCGTTGAGGTGGGTACTACTGTCACTTCCCGCAAAACATCTGATTTTTCAAACTTAAAATGTCTTTATGTATCATACATTGCACTTGTAAGATAATACATACACACACATATTAAGAAAAAACACTATTTTTAACGTTCATGATATTTTTGATGTCATTTTTGTTATTTAAACTAGTTAAAAAACAGTTTAAAAAAGTTCTGTCTTGGACGTCCGTGTGTCTGTATGTGCGGATCCTTTTTCTTGTTAACACGATAGCGACCGAAATACTTTACTAATCGAGTCTTTTTTTTTTCTCTTACGCTTCAGTATGCTCAGGAATAGAACCCTTTCATTTTTCAGGGTCTGATTCGATGTGGTTTAATTGTTATTAAATAAACAAAAATAATAATTAATAAATATTTATTAAAAAAAAATTATGAGGCGTGCACTTTTGGATTTTCCAAATTATATATTTTTTTTAGTGGGGAAATCTTTTATAGATACCCACGGCCTCCGGGGAAGAGGCCGTGGGTTATGTCGGATTCCTACCGACCAAAACCCCACTGTGTTCCGTCAAGCCGCATCAGCGACAGGGCCACGGGTATGTGTAGAATTCATCCGTGACCCCATCAGCGGCAGCCCGTCGCCGGGCCATTTAAATAGATACCTACGTAAGCGTGACCTCAGACGTGAGCATTGTTAAATGGGATGGATTATATCATTCTAGATATTACGATAGATATTTTCTTAATAAATAATATAGAATTAAATCAGTTATATAAATTTTCAAGTCGTATGTAACCGCATCCATTTGCCTTATAAAAAATGGTAAAAATCGGGAGTTACAATTTTTTATAAGGATTTATACTTTTTGTTAATGGTAGAGTGACAATATCTCGTATGTTCAATATCAACGTTCGAACAAAATATTATATAAACAAAAAATATTTACAAACGTTAATATTAAATTTGGAAACATACCCCATAACCTCGGATAAATGGACACACAATATACGATAAATGGACACACAATGTAAACCCCAAAATTTGTTGTAAATTTGAAAAGTTCTCAGCATCGCATTGGTTCAATAAATAAGGATAATGCCCATTAGAGACGGTCCAGCAAATCTTCGCCCGCCGAACGCCACTTACTTATACTTAAAGTGTTCTAAGAGCTATTTCGTTACAGATTTGGGATTGCAACGTCCATGAGGAGATGTATGAGTATTTGGCTGCCAAGAGAGCAGATAACTTGCACTTGTGACGCTAATAGTTCTGGGTATTGCAGTTGATAAACAGGCACACAATATCCAATATGTAAGATAAAGTACAACCAAGTAATAGAGATGCCAGTTACATGATAAAAAATTATAAAGTAACTTTATTGTATCAAAAGGCATCAGAAAAGACTAGAGAATATCAGTCAGTAGAATGAAATGGATTTTTGATCGGACTATTTTTAGAGTAGTAGAAACACTGTTGTTAGATCTATATTATAATTAAAATTTATAATATCAGCCATGAGCCACTTGGATAATCGTATCCATTAATCAATAGTATAAGTATTATTCTAAATATTATAATAAATATCTTCAGCTAAGCGTAATGGCCTAATTCCTTATTCATGTGATATCAATTTTGAAACAATAAGAAAACCGA
Source organism: Colias philodice (assembly GCF_061535455.1). Taxonomy (NCBI): domain Eukaryota; kingdom Metazoa; phylum Arthropoda; class Insecta; order Lepidoptera; family Pieridae; genus Colias; species Colias philodice. Next base: position 3,930,144 of record NC_143091.1, on the reverse strand, counting down.
TAAAAGTTAAATCTAATATCAATTGGGGTTGGCATTGCTGACCCTTCCATATCTTAATACCCCGGGATCAGAGAAATATAATACGGTACCGTATTTATTTGTGCCCACTAAGGATTTGCCCTTCATATGTTAAGATGTTTGACCCTTGAAACGAGATGAGGGCAATTTTCTGTATCGACTCCTTGATCCTGTCTGGCCAATTTTGATTATAATTGTTTCGGGTGTACTTAGCATTGTATGAATAATTGGATTTGTACGAGTGGCTTATCAAATCGTGCGCGCAATTAGGTAATGTTTTTAATTATACTTTTGTTTCCGAATCGCACCTACCTTATTTTGTTTAATCATACGGAGCATCTTGATAATAGGATTTATTTATTGTCTAAATTGATCGATATTCGATGTAAAAGGTAATAAAATAAATAAAAAAAACTACTGAAATGCCCTGAAGGCTCTATTAAATTTCTACAAACAGATCGTAGAAGGGTACACAAATACACATATTTAATGTTTATTTGAAGCTACATTGGTGTAGATATAGCTACACCTAATATAATAAGTAAGTAATAATAACCATCATAACAAATCAACATCTTAATTCAAAAGAATAAAATAAGCCCGTACAAACAGATGTTAGCATGACATTTGAATATAATGCCGAACGTTTACCATTATGATTGAAGTTACCCCAGTCGGGGGTAACTTGTCTCCGTCTCAATCCGGCACTCCGATCGTTCTCAGCCTCAAACGCCAATCCTTTTACGATAGACATGCTATCGATATCGATGATTTTCTATCGATATTGCGAAGTCCCAAGATAATAGTATCGTTTGTGAGTTATTAGTTAAGATTTACAATAATTGAAGATAAAATATAGTGAATTAGCAATCATGGGATTAATTGATCTGTAGTTCAGCTGCAGTGCAGTACATTTTTAAGCTTATTCTTTCGACATACGTATTAGTCATTACGAATAATTATATCGTGATAAAAATTATTAGTCTATTATGTTGATCATATTGTCGTGTACCTATCACTCACGTTGCAGTAAAGTTCAAGTTACAATTCAGATCAAATTATTGTTGTGTAACAATAGAAGATAAATATACGATTAAATTTATTTAAATTTTCACAATTTCCACGTGCACAATTTGAAATTATACAAAACATAAAAATAAATCTGAAATATTTTATTATTCATGTTTTATCGACACTATGCCTGCACATCACTAAACCATTCACAAGCGTTTTAAGTATTGATGGTAGCAGCATAAAACAGCATTGAGTCGATGTCGCATCTAAACCTCTTCGTCGGGAAACAGGCTTATTCTGCCGATGAGTGCTATCGCTGGTGGCCTTTTAGACCTCCCGCGGGATCTGAGCCTTTTACAGTGTGTGCTCCGCTTTATCGATGTTCAATACGAGCTCGGATGGGTTATGAGATTGTAAGCTCGCGCTTGACAAATAGCCTTTTTCCATTTGTTTTCTTGGAGATCTTATTGTGATTTGTCTAATCTGTTGTTTGTACTTGAATGTAGGTGCAATGTGAATGTACAAAGAGCTAATTAATTACCTTTTACAGTGTATGCTCCGCTTTATCGATGTTCAAATAAGCTTCGGATGGGTTATGAGATTGTAAGCTCGCGCTTGACAAATGGCCTTTTTAGGGTTCCGTAGCCAAAATGGCAAAAACGGAACCCTTATAGTTTCGTCATGTCCGTCTGTCCGTCTGTCCGTCTGTCCGTCTGTCACAGCCGATTTACTCGGAAACTATAAGTACTACAGTGATGAAATTTGATGGGAATATGTGTTGTATGAACCGCTACAAAAATATGACACTAAATAGTAAAAAAAAGAATTGGGGGTGGGGCCCCCCATACATGTAACTGAGGGATGAAATTTTTTTTTTCGATGTACATACCCGTGTGGGGTATCAATGGAAAGGTCTTTTAAAATGATATAAAGTTTTCTAAAAAACATTTTTCTTAAAGTGAACGGTTTTTGAGATATCAGCTCTCAAAGTCGTAAAAAGTATGTCCCCCCCCCCTCTATTTTTATAACTACGGGGTATAAAATTCTAAAAAAAATAGAGGTGATGCATGCTAATTAACTCTTTCAACGATTTTTGGTTTGATCAAAGTATCTCTTATAGTTTTTGAGATAGGTTGATTTAACTGTAATTTATTATATTTGCTGCTACGGAACCCTTTGTGCGCGAGCCCGACTCGCACTTGGCCGGTTTTATTCCATTTGCTTTCTTCGAGATCTTATGTGACCTTTTAATAATTTGTGATTTGTCTGTAGGTGCAATGTGAACGTTATGTTATATTAATATGTTAATAATTGTTAATGTTGAATTAAATTTCGTATACAATAATATGTACTGTCTATTGCGTTTCGTTAATTATTGTGATATTTGTATAAAACATATTTTGCTATATTTGGCAGCAGTTTAATTAAAAGTATAAATAAAATCTTAATCTTATTGTCCTTCGTCTGAATAAACAATAATTATTTTACTTGTTTGTTTTTAATTATGTTGAAAAAAGTTTTCTGATATCATGAAATATAATCCTCAGTATTTCTATTTTGTCCTTATCGCTTAAACGTACCTACGTCCGTAGTGGGATGAAATAATTAATCTTGCTACTTCTTTTTATTCTGATAAAGTTTCTAGCAAAATGAAAGCCAAATAAGTCCTTCCATTGACGTACAAGTCATAACGAAAATTAAATACGTCTAGCTAAATTTTTGAAGCCACATCTTACTTCTGACTTGCTGTAAGTTTCCATAAAGTTATAGTTTCTCAAAGCGCGTCGCACAACTACGGAACATTCGAGAAAATGAAGAAGCAAGGCATCCGAGTGAAACGAAGACGCCGGCTGAGGCGGAATAAAGTTGACATTTTTGCAAAGCTACGTTAGAATTTCAACAAAATTAAATGTGGCACTACACGAAATGAAAATAGTGTGAGTGGAGCCGGGAGCGTGCCACCTTGCCGTACCCACCCCTTCATTTTTGTTAACAATTTTCAGACGTTGAGCTAGTTTCTCACTTTTAGATGTAAATTACATTTATATGCAGCGTGTTTGCATCATTTTAAGACATAAAAATCACCGTATTTGAAAAAATTAAGAAAGTTCCATCTTTTCTTCCTGTATTTATTATCAGATAATAATGAATGAATTAACAGAGAACTCTATATAAAAATTCTTGGTTTAGTGCTTCTGCAAAATAATCAGTTTGTTTTCTGTGCAAACTTTTAACTTAAAACTATATCTATACATACTTGTACAACGTTGATCAAAGATAAAGATCAAAAAGAAGAATCAAGTTTATTTTTCATGCGTCCTCTGATGAAATGACAGGGAACACAGAACCACAGAACACTTAATAATAGCTACGCTAACAGAACACATTAAATTAGTCATTATTTTTATCATCTGTAATAATTTGAAGTTAAAACTTTTAACAATTTTTTCATCTCGAACTCCTCTATTACTTCTGCCAAAAACCCTCTTGAATATAAATGCAAACGACTTGCAAGTTCACATTAGCACAACGAATAACCTCAGGCGTCGCCTATCGGGCCACATAAACTAGCTGCTACATTAGCGTACTGTATGTATTTAACTTATATAACTGTTTATTATTATTAGTAGATCTGTTTTGTTATACATTTTGGATATCCGTGTTCTTTTATGTGATTATCAAATGTGTTTTGGATTTCCGTGATTCTTAAGAGTCCTAATACAAAATTGCGCTGGACGAAAGCTAGTATTTTTACGTTTGAACGCGATCATCGTGTAGTCGAGTAGCAAAGGCTGAAAGCGCTCAAAGTGGAAACATTATAGGACCTTATTATCTCGGTATCGTCTACTCCTGGTGGAGTAGACGATACCTATATTCTAATCTAGTATCGTGGGCTTCCCGACTACTACGCGCGGGAAAAACGTACTTTTGTAATTTTGTGTCTGACGGAGCAGCGCAACACGTCCTACTCCCAAGCGCGGAGCGCGGTCTGCCATAACAGCGTTTGCGCTCCCGTATATAATCGAAAATTCTAGAGAACTTTAAAATATTCCATTACTTTCATAAATCATATAATATGTATTTTTTTGATTGCAAATTTTTAAGCATAAATCTATCATTTAATGTGTATTTTTTATTTATTTTTTACTCTGTTGTATGTTATAAAAATTCGACGCCAAATACACATAAAATTTCATCAAAGTAAGGCTATTTTAACTTAGTATTTCTTTGAATTTTTGAATAAAAGTACTTAAATTGCCTCGAGCATATTTTAGGATGTCTCAGTGTCTTTACTGTCGTATATTTTATAAGAAAACTTCTTCTTTTAAATTCCGTGTAAACTACAAAGACACGAACGTCCCGCATGGAAAAAATTGAAACACCTCTCAGGTTATTGGCTATTAAACAAACTGGACAATGAATATCAATAAATTGTCTGGAACATATTTTAGATATTGAATGAATCTTTAATTTAAGATATTATAACACATTGTTACTAATTTAGTTTCGTTAAACGTGCTCCTAAAGAATTACAGAAACAAGTCAAAATCACTCTAAAATCGATAAGGATTCTTAAAATTGGCTCAGCGTTCAATGCTTCATCTTCTATATCACTCACATCCTATTGTTCACATATGTATAATATTTAGGTGTAAGTAATGTGTAGGAGAAAAACCAATTTGATAGAGCCTAGTTTAATATTTCAGTTTCCGTAGTAAAAGTATTCGTCTGGCTGACGATCGAGATCTTAGTGTGCAAAAATATACTTATCAAAGGGATGGAAAAGTTTACGTTAGCATGTGTCACATAGTGATTTGTAAATTATAAATATCTTATAATCACTCACAAAAAATTTCCCTGATATTCAATAACCTTATCTATTATTACCGACAGATCAAATGAAATAATCATAATTATTTCCAATCTCGATAACAGACTTACTCCCCATTGGTGATGAGGGACAATCTGCATTGCAGAATACAGTATACTAAAGAATACAGTATACAAAAATACAGTATAGTAAATAAGTAAACACTGATTACAAACGCATCAGTCTATCGTGTCATCATTAGTCAAGGGAACGTTAAGATATGGTGATATCAAGTCCATTTATCGGGGCTGGTTGGAAGCTATACCGCCTGTAATTGGCGTCGGTCCATCTGAGGCAATTAGGAGGCGAGGCGCTTTAAAAGATCCATATTTATTCGCAAAGCTGCCTTGCAAATGGCACCAGCGCTGGTGATTACGCAAAACTTGCTGTATTTCTCGACAATTGCTTGTAAGTTGTATATTTACGTTGTTACGTTCTTACATATTATGAAGGACACTTCAGTAAATGTAACGTGAGTAGGTATGTGATAAAAATATATAATATATTATGTTTTCCTAGGAAAGTTTCAGAAAAAAAAGTTTTTTGTTGAAAAAAAAAAGTATTTTAAAAATAGGTTATAATATATTTGATTGTTATTTAATTAAGTGCTACCTGGAGATTTCTTTAAAATGTTTTATAACTAAAATATAGGTATCATCATAAATTTTACTGTTAAGGTACATTTGAATTCACTGCTTTCCAATAATAATGACCATCCAAACGACCAACTAAATCAAACACACCAGAACATAACTTACAAAGTTACAATAACCGATAAAATATTCCTTATTCACAACACATTAGGGCATATAATAGTGTCCACACATGTTTGTGTATGCAAAAGCAACATTGTCAATTTGTGTGGGACGTCAGGGCACAATGCACTAATTATATCAGTGTCTTAGAAAGCCTCTAACCAGCCCCTTAACAGTTTTCCACGGTATCGGAAGGCATTAGTGCATTTCCCAGTAATGCTTCTAAAGACGGTTGGCGCACGATGACCAAGGAAGGGGGTCATTGAAACCATCGGGAAATTTTCCGATAAACGTCGGTTTAATTCTGGTTAACAGTAGTTTAAGATATATAAAATATATATTACACAAAAACACACAGACTTCGTTTTATGTTTGAATAAAAATATTGTATTGAGAAATTTATAAAAAAAACATGGTTCTGGAAACGCAGTAAGTAGCAGCACCTGACGCTGTATTTTGCCCTTTTTGTAACATTGTTTACTTCATATAAAATGAATGATTTATCACAGAAATTATTGATAATTTGTCATCTTATTATTTCGCTAATCTTCTAAGATAACGCCAATTAAAATAATTCATAATAATTTCATTTTTATCTTAATTCTTCAATGACGTAAAAGTTTACGTCTCTATTACGACATTAGTTAACTAACTTTTTTGAATTTCTTAAATAAACTTTAAACGGCAGTTTAATCATTAGTTAAGTTCGTGGTGTATTCCTCCTCCGTGGCTAATTTAGTAGCCTCGCAAGCAAAGTGCTCGGGCGTCTTGTTCAGACACAAGAACTTAAAACGGAGTTACGGTCACCACTTTGACCAATAATTTCAATATATGATCCTTTGATATATACCAATTTGAGGCCATGCTTATATCGTTAAGGTTTATTGGAAATAATATGTTGCTCTATTTAATGTTCACTATTAAGGATCAAATATTATAAGATATTAAATTATTATAATATGATGAATGTAAATATTCAATTCATCATCGTGATCATCATCATCATCACGTAACTATAAATTTCATCTCGATATGTCCTTTATCAATTGGTATTCAATATTTATATATTTTATTTTTGAAGTGAAACTTCTTTATCGGGGATGGAAAAAAAATTTAGTGTAACATTTTTCCGTTACGCGCCATCTTTTTCTTATCCCTACCACGCGTGATTTGACGTATTTCTGTAAAGTTGCATATAGTAAATTATTTTTTGAAAAATAAGGTCATCAAGAAGTTTCACTTCTTACGTGTGTACACTAGTACACGCACACATTTTTTTTGAAGTGAAACTTCTTTATCGGGGTTGGAAAAAAATGTAGTGTAACATTTTTTCGTTACGCATGACATTTTTCCGTTACGTGCCATCTTTTTCTTATCCCTACCACGCGTGATTCGATGTATTTCTGTAAAGTTGCATATAGTAAATTATTTTTTGAAAAATAAGGTCATAAAGAAGTTTCACTTCTTACGTGTGTACACTAGTACACGCATACATTTTTTTTTATTTTGAGAGTCTATTAAGTTTATTTTAGCCGGCTTACCGGAAAAACTCTAGTAGTATATTTATTATAATCATTTTTGACTATAATCATTTTGAGTAAATCTATATCTCATTCTAAGAAATTATGTACTCAAGAACTTACTAGAATTCTTAAAACATCAAATTTCTCTTCGCTGCCAATCAAGTCGCAAATTAGGTATACAAAATGCATACGTTCTATTATTCTATATCCCTTAATTGGTATACATCAAGGGATCCATTCAGTAAACCGTTAAAAGGATCTAAGTGCAGGATCGAGGGTTCGATTCCCCGTTTTGTAATTCGATTCGAAGCAATTAGGAGTTTAGTTGTCGGTCGACTGTCTTAGAGGTAAGATGAACTTAGTTACTGAGATGTCCATTTGTGACCCTTTTGTGTTGTTTCATCGTCTTATTCGATGTGGGTAACTTTAATGGGATTGTAAGAGAGCGTTTTATAGATAAGTGATATGTAAAGAATTTTTAATGTATTGCTTGAGAGAAAAAATGATTCAATGTTGTAAATTAACTTATAATGGAAATCCATTTTCCCGATAGGACTTTATGATATATAGGTAAGTGTTAAGAATAGTTAAAATTTGTCATTATTAAATAAGTAAAGAGCTTAAATTTTTTTAACAAAATCATCTATAGGTAGAGTCTCTGTCTTTAAATTTTAAACTTAGGTATAAGGTAAAACGCAAATTAAAGTTTTGGTATCCCTGGACTCCATAAATGGGTGTTTTCCATACTGTTTAGTTTCATTCAAAACCTCGGTATACTTTCTAAATGTTCACCATACAAAATTCAAGATAAAATTTATACCTGCAGTAATTAATCTAAGTATTCAGTGATCAACATTGAACTATCTACATATAAAACATTTTCCATATGCACATTCACACCAAGAAAATTCTATACTTACAAATGCCAAGGCTATATATATAGCAAGGCTACATTCAGGCGACTAATCCCCGTGTGGGCGTGAGGCGTGGTCCGGATAAGTTATATCCGCTATCCGGGGGCCGATCAGCCGGGATCAACAGGTGGGGATGAGCCGCCGCTCTCTCCGCCCACCCACGTGCTCGGAGATAAATACTAAATCTGTGGTAGAGCTTTTGCTTTATGTTAGCAGCTTTTTGTCATTAGAAACTTTGGGAGATATAAGAAAAATCTGTGGTAACGCTTTTTAGCAGCTTTTTTGTAATAATGCTGATTTGTCAATGTATGTGTTGTTAGATTGAATAGGTGTTTGTGTTTCTTTTTTAGCTTTGAAATGTTACAATCTAAGATGATGTCACTGTTAGATGAGCTTTGCAATAGCCATCACAGATTTGTAACCTAAGGAAATATTCTTTGGTTATTGTATTTTGATTGTAACAATATTGATACACTTTTTTTGATTAATCTAAAGCTTATGACAGGTACACACTGAATTAAACTAACTTTTATTATTATTCTAGTGTAATTATTTTAGTGAATAATTAGTTATAAATTTGTATTTGGGTTTTTAGTTATTCAAACACAATTAATTAAGCTCATTATATTGTTCAATTCATTTAATGCATTAAAATGATACTTATGTTTACAAACCATATTTTATTTATTCCTCATTTCGTTTTAACAGCTAACATTTATTTATCAATTAGAATACGAGTAAATTATACATTTTTTTTTTGTTTTGGAACTAAATTATGAGACTTTAACTAAGTTATAAATTAAACATAATCATAAACGGGTTTTATTATAATTTCTGTTAACTTTATTAACAGAGTCTTAGTTGTTTTTTTTTATCATAAGGTATAATATTCACTATTTATTCGATTAGGTAATACTTTAAACTCACAATAGCCTAGCGTGATAAAAATATCAGTCAAGCTTATTAAAATCAAGAGTCCTGAATAAGTAATTATGGATATCGACTGTAATTGGATAATAATTTCCTGTTCCACCCTTGTTGTGGCATCGGAATGATATATTTCGCACCTGCTTCAATTATCAAATATCTATGAGTTATTTAGCCTTTAAACCTTACAGTTAAAAGGCTCTAATAATAGTATTAAGTAGGTACACAACGCTTACAAGATAATAAAAATAAATAATTAATGCAAGACAGATCGAACATAATTCGTAAATTAATTACAAAATGTTCATCGGTTATTGATCATATCCAACTAATTAATTACAATAAATCGTATACAACCATCAAATTATTACAAACTTTTGCTATAAAATTACAAAGGCTTTCCGTTATCACATAAAACAATGGAACAACTCTATATTGTTAAAAGATTACCAAATTGCGAGTTACTGATCACTCGTGTAAATTTATTGGAATAATTAATGCCCTAAATTGATGAAATTAGTCATTTTGTATGGGAAACTTTAAAATACATTAATATTGAATCAGCGGAACGGGGCAGCGGTACTCAGGGGATGTATTTGTTATCGTTTTATAAGTAGTTGATATTACAAATTATAGGCATGAGATATCCATTATAAATCATAATTGTAACTTGTATAACTATGGATATCGTGTTTGTTGATATTTATCGTGTATTTTGTATGCTTTCCATTGGTAGTTCGATCATTTGGGCGGGATATTAGTTACCATTAAAAAGTTCATTAGGTACCTACTTAATATTATTTGTTCTTATTTTATGCTGAATGATGATACAACAATACTGCCAAAGATAATAAAGCTGCGAGATAGCTTACTTGCGCACATGCACTTTCCCTTAAGATATGTTCTCCATAGGTACCTACCCAATAGACCTTTTCTTCTTATTTACCTAATAATTATTATTACATTTATTAATTCCACATAAACGCAAACACAGCATATTCACACACATAACTCGCTTATTTGTCGGCGTTTCTAAGACCCAAATTAATAGTCTAAACTTGGTTGAATCTTCCCCGCTTTCCCTCCTTACTCTAACTTAGTCGCCAATTAATTTATTGCTCCAACTTTACTTTCTATTCTTTAACGATACTTGCAATATGTTTATTATTTGTACCGATAGATATAGGTAAATATAAGTGACATAATTTTGATAAAAGATAATATTACAATGGGGGATTAGAGAAAAATAATTATTAAGGAGAATTTAATTGAAAAAAAATGTTTAATGAGAAATGCCTATCGATAAGTATATGCAATGGCGTCAAAAATCTTAATATGGATAATATCACAAATAAATTAAAGAAATGTAATAACGCTTTACTCTTAACAGAGCAACTTTTACACTGTGTGCACACATTGACTTATAAAAGTTACGATAACCTCTCGCAAAAGATTTATTTCGGGAACTTGTTAAAACTTCATAATTTGTCCGCATTATCGGCGTGTGTACGAACGTTATCAGATTTATGTGTATGCGAATTAATGAGAAATCAGTGATATATGGCTAAATTGAACGTGCATGTTATACGTATTTAAATTTGCTTCCATAATTCGTTCGTTGGCTGGAGAGCTTTTTCTTATTAGCTCTTGGTTATTTTTTAATTACCTTGATATTTTTTGTAAAGATAGACGTGCGACGTGTTCATATATTTGGCATGTAACGTTTTTAAGCTTGTACCTTAGTTAATCAATACATGCTAAGCTATGCTAAAGCGTAGTCTATCAAGAGACAATAATATAAAAAATCACCTTCTTTATCTTTTAATTGGAATAAGTATGTATTTAATTACAAGATGTCTCTTTTAAGAAACTAAGGTTTCAAATTATGTATGTTTTTATACACGAATTGTTAAAATAACCAATACTAGATACTACATACAGTGGTGGACGTTTAATTAGAAACATGTAACTCAATGAAGTAGTCATCAAATTCATTTAACATTTATGTATTAACTTATTAGAGATTAAGTATTATTTCATTTGTAATAGAACACCCGTTTATCTAGTTTTATGATAAATTGCTTAATTTTAATCAAACATTAGCTTAAATTAATAAAATTAAACAACTTTAAGTGAAGTCTGATTTCCGAGTATTTTCAGTCTGGACAACAAATTAGAAACAGCATGGTTCGAATGTTCCAAAGTCAAAACCTGTTGAAATGCCGCCAATATTTTTTTCTTCTACAAATTTTTGCACCGTTTTTAAAACATTATATGTATCTAAAAGTTTCTGAAAATTTATTAACTTTGCATTAAAAATGGGTAAAAGTAAGATTTGTGACCCTTCAACAAGAAAAATAATTTTAAGTTTACATTTTGACAAAAACTGGAGTTACAGGTAAATTGCAAATCATTTAGAGTGTTCGATAAAAATATATTCAATGCTATAGTTTATTTAAAAGAGCATGGTACTTCTGATCAAGTGCCTAGAAAAGCTCGACCATGAAAAACCACTGCTCGCGAGGATAGGCAAATGATTCTTTTGGCAAAGATGGATCCATTTAAAAGTTCAAATTCTATTATAACATTAGTTTTTTCCGAAGATGAACCCTGCAATGAGTTGATAAGATCGGTTCGCAGGCGGTAAGTCGAGGCAAAATTTTTTTGGGAGAGACGCCAGGAAAGTACAGCTTCTTACTAGGCAGTACAACGACAACAACGATTTTCATTACCAAGAAATATTGCTCGTGGACAGTCCGCCAGTGAAAATTTTTATTTTGGGACGAAACTAAAATTAATTTAATCAATTCTGATGGCAAAGGATACCTACGCACGTCGTTCAGTTAACCAAGCCTTAGATAATAAATAAAAAGTTCAGCATGGCGGAGGAAACATTATACTATGGGCACGTATGGGGTTGTTTGGATTGTTATAATCTTTATAAACAACAACGGCTTTACAACGTCGTGGCTCCCGTCCGATTAGGGCCCTTCTGGCCTCCTCCACTCAAGCGACAGCTCAAGCCGAGGTTCGTGGTCCCCGTCAAGGGGGGACGCCCTTGTGCATGTCGCTACCAGGGTGAACCTTCAGTTCACCCCCGCGTCCGCGTTAAAATGTAGAAGCCCTTCTGGCTAACATTGAGAGACACCACACAAAAAAAAAAAAAAAAAAAAAAACGTCGTGGCTTAGATTGTATGAGATTTTAACATGTTTGCAAAATTTCCTAATAGAATTGGAACCTTTAAATGGATCCATCTTTGCGAAAAGAATTATTTGCCTATGCTCGCGAGCAGTGGCTTTTCATGGTTGAGCTTTTTAGGCACTTAATCAGAAGTACCATGCTCTTTTAAATAAACTGTAGCATTGAATATCGTTTTATCGAACACTCTAAATGATTAGCAATTTTCCTGTAACTCCAGTTTTTGTCAAAATGTAAGCTTAAAATTATTTTTCTTGTTGATGGGTCATAAATCTTACTTTTATCCATTTATACTGAAAAGCAAATTAATTTTCAGAAACTTTTAGATGGTATGTTTAAAAAACGGTGCAAATATTTGTAGAAGAATAAAATATTGGCGGCATTTCAACAGATTTTGACTTTGGAACACTCGAACCATGCTGTTTCTAATTTGCTGTCCAGACTGAAAATACTCGGAAATCAGACTTCACTTAAAGTTGTTTAATTTTATTAATTTAAGCTAACGTTTGATTAAAATTGAGCAATTTCTCATAAAACTAGATAAACGGGTGTTCTATTACATATGAAATAATGCTTAATCTCTAATACGTTAATACACAAATGTAAATCAATTTGTAGACTACTTCATTGTGTTACGAGTTTCTAATTAAACGTCCACCACTGTATATATAATCCGAAATAACCGATGACGAAAGCTTTTATGGAAGTCGCTGTATATCATAAGAAAATCGATATCATTTGGCAGAGCGGTTATCGCTATATCCATCTAATACTGGAACAATACCTCGTACAATAAAGCAATTCTAATTAGTCCCTTATTTATGATTCATAAGCCGATGTACAATAAATTCTCGCGGAATCTTTCCGTCCCACATGTGCCAGTAAGCCCGGGCATTAGCGAATGTTGAATGTTGGTTCTCGCCTAATAAGGACGGGATGTAAGGAATCGCACTGATTACTATATTATTTATTACGCTACGTGCCGCCCGTGTAAACGCTTCCTAATACTCCAATCTACGAACGTCTTGGAACCGTGTCGCAGTAAGCGGCCGTCTATTGCTGAGGTAAGCGAAGCGAGCTTAAGTTTGGGTTAGTTGGACAGGGTTGTATTGTGTGTTTAACATTTATCAAAAGATGTTGAGATTAAGTATAGAAGCTTCTGGTATTTATTGCTACAAAAAGGTCCTCTATATGGTACGGAAGTCTGTACCTGAAATTAGACAAATAGATGTGCTAAAATTATGAAATAAATCAAAAGAAATAGTTTAATGAAGTTTTTCAATCGCATACCCTGTACGTAATTTTGAGATGCAATGTCAAACTACCTGCTTGTAGTTGAACTATCTTATCTTGTTTGTATAAAATGTTTCGTAAAAAGCACATGTTTTAAATGTGGAAGCTCTGTAGGTATTATTACATGTATATGTACCTATGCATTAATTTTTTTATGAGTCGCAAAGCGTCGGAGAAGTCTGAATAACTTAAAAAACTTCATAGATCAAATCTGAACACTTACATGTTTCCATGTCTAAAATGAAATACCTATGCTTATCACTGCCATATCAAAGATTCTCCATATTAGTTTAATGTTTCAATTTCGTAGCTATATCTTAATATTGCCATAGGGGATTTTGTATAGAAATTTTCCTTACCGTGTTCTTCAGCTTATTCCTAAGCGCGAGTATGAGGTCGCGTTAATTTATATGAATATTTATACTGTTTGTGCATTTACTTAAACTTGGATGATAACATTCTAAGAACTTAATAGAGTGTCGGTAAATATAGGAAAAGTTTAAATTGAATATCTTTGTTTACAGTTTTTAGCGGGAATTGGGAAATGATGTTGCTTACGTGTGGTGTAATTTTGTAACAGATAAATAAACTGGAAGTTATAGAAACATTTTCAAACAATTTGTAGTAAATGGCTCTATAGTCAAGCTTTGGTTATAGATATTAAAGGTAATTAATTATTTTTCAAACAATAATATTTTTTATAATTAACTTAATCACACTAAAATCATGATCGCTCCTAGGCTATAATTATAGCAATATATTTCTAAGGAATAAGTATCTACTTTTCAACTGAATTTTTTTACACATAGAATTCATTACATTACGAAAAATGTGCTTCCATAATGCAAAGAAAAGTCACAATCAAATCAGCCTCACGTAAAATTACCTTTCCAACGATAATTTACAACCCAATTCTATCCGAAACAGTCTTAGTTAAATCTTATAACGCCATGCATCAAGCCTCTAACAGTAATCTACGGCGCTCTGAATTATTATTTATGCGGTAATTACAAAAACACTCGCACACACGCTATCTAATATTATTTATGTGGGGATAAACGCGGATGGGTAATTTTTGCATATCGCCCCCTTAATATCGCGGAATTGAATGATAAGGGACCGTCTTCGCGTTAAGGAAATGACGATAGATTTGTCTCGACACACATTAGCTGATTCCATACATTTTTAATGCATGAAGTGTGATCGCAGTCGCGTCAGGTGAAATGGTGAAATAAATGGGCGTGTTATATAATGACATAAGGGTTGTTTAACCTGATCTTTTTGTTCGGTGTGTTTACATATAAATATTTTAACTGAGAGATTTTGAAATATTATTTAGCCTTTACAAATAAGTAAATTACGTAGATATATATTTACGGTACCTATAGAATTATTTTAATTAAAGAGCAAACTTTGGCCACGATTCTTGGAATTACAAAATAAAGAGATTTACACCTCCCGAAGAAGCACGTGGCACCTTTCTGATATAAATATTTTTTATCAATCCTACAATATTACAATTTTTGCGCAGTATATTTGGATACTATGATCAATCATCTTCTTATATATAAAAATGAATCGCAAAATGTGTTGGTAAGCGCATAACTCGAGAACGGCTGAACCGATTTCGATAATTCTTTTTTTATTATATTCCTTGAAGTACGAGGATGGTTCTTACGTAGAGAAAACGTAAATATGTACCACGGGCGAAGCCGGGGCGGACAGCTAGTTTTAAATAATTATTGATGTGTAAAAGACCGTTCTATAATATAACTTAAATTGTTTACCTTACTGTCTTAACGTGAACCTTTCTTTTAAAATCTCGTTACTAAAAATATATTTCTCTTAAAACCCTAAGATGTAGGTACAAGAACAAAATATGACCTGAAATATATATTTTTTTCATGTACATTGCACATAAAAAAATAGACTTGCCTAATTCTCTTGAACATATTACTTGAAGTAACATTCTAAGAAATCTCTACAAAATAGATGTTTTCCCCAACAAATCCCAGATCTTACACGAGTAGTTCAATGTAATTACTATTTCTATTCCGATATTTATTAATATCATTCAGTTTATCAATTACTAGCTGTGCTCTGCGGTTTTACCCGCAGTGCTCTGCTCCTATTGGTCTTAGCGAAATGATATATAGCCTATAGCTTTCCTTGATAAATGGGCTATCTAACACAGAAAGATTTTTTCAAATTGGACCAGTAGTTGCCGAGATAAGCACGTTCAAACAAACAAACTCTTCAGCTTTATAAAATTAGTAGGTATAGATTGGAGAAAAACAGGAGAAAATAAGATAACAGTATATTACTTAGACACGCGAAATAAATTCAAATTTAACTCTTGTAAAACTTCCGCCGTATAACTTTATTATCGGTTTTCGGTAAGCAACGTATCCCAAAGTTATTTTGCATGTTAGCTAAGATAGCGTGTGTTGCACTTTTGAAAAGTTACGTGAATTATGGGCTTGCTTACTCGCACATATCTTCCTTTCATTCTACGTTCAGGCTATTAGAATGTTATAAATTGAATTTTAATTTGCTCATATATTATTCTCTTTAATTTGTAAAATTAATTGGTATTATATCAAGATGATACTCATATATTTTTCCTTATCCTCATTTCAAATACTCTTCTGAACTTATTGAGTGATGTATTTATATTATCTTCCTAAATTAGCTGAATTGAATCCATACGATAAAATAATTATCCTTATACTTAAAGCTATTGAGTATCTACTTCCACGATCCTTATAGAAAAACCAGCCGATTTTCCTTAACAATAGCTGGTATAACTTTTCAAGTATAACAGCCGTTTGACACTAAACACTTATGGGACTGCAGCGTCTTAAAGAAAATCATATTCATAGAAACGATAAATTCACACCGAAGCCACCACACACCTCTTTAACCGTACGTATTATTTTAATATACATAATGCTTGTAAAATTGTCTATCCTTCTCACACATGTAGTGACTATAAGAGCTCTATCTCTCTCAGTTTTCGGAGGATATCTTAATAAGATTCATGAAAGGACGCCATATTTTATATCCGACTCTGTCCTCTATCTTCTTATATTATCCGGGCAAGAAGAGCGTCTTTGAAATATGAGCTTGCTTGGGAATTTCCGATCTTTCAATTATACCTTTGTTGCCAACTTTGAGTAAGATATTTTGAAACTTATTCAGAAATAATGCTTTTATCGCGCTAGTGAAGGTGTTATGGAAGTTAAGAAGATTCTTATGCGCGATGTTATGAAATGCGGTGTTTAGATACATTCTTCTTTCATAATAAAAATGGAAAATATTTATTAATCCGAAGGTTATTGTTTTGTTTTTCGCGTTTAAAAGAACTTATGCAGTCTCAAATTTTCAAAAATTGTCAGCAAATGAAAGTTAAAACAGAACCTTATTAATTAATAAATGGTTTACATATTTATTTTCCTAATAAATCGTTTAGCACTGGTTATGAATATTTGTAATTTTCACAAAGCATGGATATTACTTGGCTAAACTCAATATAGTCGGTGCAGCTTAAAAGTTTTGTTCGCGAGGCGCGATGTAACCAGATATTAAATAAAGTTGCCGCTATAAATATTCCTTCAGTTAACTCTACAATAACGCCTTCAAATTGACTGCTATAGCGTATTTATTTTAAATTGTGTAAAATAGTATTTTATTAAAAACTAATATTCACCTTTTCAATATAATATTATATTCACACAATAAATTCTTCTAATAATATGTCATCGTATGGATTATTTAATTATACATGACATAGGTACGCATATTTTTATAAAGTTGAGAAAACAAAATAAGATATAGACAAAACTTTACTAACTGCAATTAAAATTTCATCACACATGAATAATCAAATCAGAAATCGCTAATCTCAAAAATAATATAACGTTAAAAAAAACATTAAAACGTCACCCCTATCGCACCTATGCAAACTTTTTTCATCGACTGCCGGCTTATTTCGCGGGGACGAAATAATTCCTAGTCGTAAATCTTAACTTTAAGAGAAACCCAGAAGGGGGATTAAAGATCAGTAATCTTACGTACAGATGAGTTATGGCATCCACCGCGATCCTCTTTATTGTGACTTTAAGAAACTAAGAGGAGATTTTAAGGTTCGAAATTAATTTAGATAATGATTAATGGTATCTCCGTAAGCAAGCCCCTTGGGCTCGGTATTTGCATAATGGAAATAGGTATAAATGCGTGAGTTGTCAAATAGGTAAGACGTTATACACATAAAGCTGGCTACTCACGTATATGCCGTAGAGGCAATATTGGTACAATCTCGGTTTTTCGGCGGTTAGAGCAATTTCATCTATTCTCTAAATCTTGCTTGCCTATACACATCACAATTATGGAGCCAGTTAAGTGTGAAATTCCAATATTGCCCTTGCAGCTGGTAGGTGAGTAGCCGGTTTTATAAACACGTGAATATTTCACACAGACAGATTTTCATGTAGGTGTTGTTTATATATATTTTTCGACGTAATCCAATGCTTAAAATAAATTTCATAATGCTTGTGAGGTAGACATATTGACAGCCTACGGAAGACTATTACAAAGGAATTCGTGACTTTGATATCTATAAAAACAGTTCACCTCTAAACACATTTTCTATGACCTTTGACACACATTTTATCAAGTTTATTCAATTTTCGTCGGTATTGAATAGATTTGGGGAATAAACTTTACTTTTCTAAGTTATATAATTATTATGATGGTAGGAATTCTAAGAATAAGGTCATATAATGCATTTTCATTGCTCAGATTCGGTAAAAGCTCACTGAAGGAGCGTGACTGTGTTAAAACGCTAATGAGAACCTAGACAGGAACAGTTATAGTAAGATCGTAGTTGACATTATCGTATATAATCTTATGAAACCATTTATTTTGGTATGGTTTTTATTTAACCCATTCCTTACATAAAAATAAATAATACATTGTAGAGTCACATTTATAATTTAGGTTATGACTGCAACTGTTTGTAGAATTTATCTTTACAAACCCTTAGAATTTTGTTTTTGTCGTCATCCAATCGTAGCGTAGAGTTAACACAGAGTAAATTTATATGTTAAGGTGATACGCAATGACGCCTCTTCGCACTCTATCTCTATTCAATAGACCATATCCTACTAATATTAAGTATAAATGCGAAAGTTTGTGAGGATGTGTGTATATGTTTTTTACTCTTTCACGCAAATACTACTGAACCGATAACAATGAAATTTAGCACACATATAGAGGGTAACTTGGATTAACACATAGGATAGGTTTTACCCCGGAAATCCCACGGGAACGGGAACTATGCGGATTTTTCTTTAAAAACGCGGGCAAAGCCGCGGGCGGAAAGCTAGTGTACCATATTTCCACAATTTATAAATATCTCAAATAATGTTTTAACAATCCACGTCATAGCACAACAATCCTCTCACAAATACAACATTCAAAATTTTAAATTGAATATAATTTCACAAACCAAGTCCAAAATGAAGTAGGAAATTAGTCAAGCGCCCGTTATCACGACAATCATCCGCCTAAACAAACAGCTTATTCATAAATCTCTCGCATTATTCGCGGGAAGGTGATACAACAAATATTACCCGTATAAATCTGCGAGGTATCGCACAAGAATTATGTGAAAAACACACGGAGTTTGAAAACGGCGAACGTTATTTTAAAACGTTAAATTCTAGATTCAAATTGTACTCCCATTATTGATTCTGTATGCTCATATATATATTTATTTATTATTTATTACAAAAGAACATTCTACATGTGTCACCTATACATAACAATTATACAAATAAAAAGTAAGACATCCCTCCGTGCTAGTCACCGACTGTGTTACAGCAGCAGTGTATTTTGTTATTTTAGTATCCTCTTATAACTGAAATCTTACAATATAATCTTACACTGAACATTCGAAAACTAGAATCATATTAATTACTTTTTATGCGATTTAGAGGTGTGTAGAAATATTAAAACTGTTAAAAATAATTAAAAAATCCACATATTTTGACAAATATGCTCTACGTTTTCGGCGTCAGTGTGTAAATTTGTTATCGAGCACCGTCGCGCCATAAGACAATAGTAAGGCAATAATAAAAATGTTGAATAGCCTCCGTAATGATATTGTTCCCGCAATGCATTCCCAGATAAGGGATAAACTGTACCCAGAAGTGTGCTAGATATAATGAATGCTTTTATCAGCTCTTACGTGATATACCGTAGTGGCTTGAGTGATTTCATAATTAAGTGATACATATATCTTTGAGATATTTTTTTCCGTATTAGGAAAATCGATGCAAGAAAAAATTGAAAATGAAACTGTTAAAATATTATTTTTAAATATGTAGATACATATATTAATATGTAAGTTTAAATATTGTGATTTAATTGATTAGAATCAATATTTTACATTTTGAATGTAACATTTTCATTCCTATTACCTACAGCTACGTTACAAAGTAAGTGTTATCATTATCTTATTATAAAATCATACACAATAATAAACTAAGAGTAATTCCAATTACAATAACTAACACGCCTTATAATTAAAATTAATCACTATATAATTGAGCTGACAAACGCCTTGATGACGTCATTACTCCACTCGTAGCTTCGTAGCAACACAACATTTTCTTTAATATATTTCGTTTATTATCCATTGACCTTATCTGACGGAATTGTGAAAAAACCGTCATGACTTAGGAACTGTAGGTGACATTAAATACTTCTCTATTCACGTGGAGGGGACAGATACTGTGGAGTTATTTAAAAATATAACAAGGTGTTGCCAGATAAGGCTGTGTTTCCTGCCTCCCCCGTCGTCGAATTATTTCAAAGTCCGATGTCGCTGTCGTATTCAACACTCTCTGTTAAAAATTTTAGTGTTGTCGAATTTTGTCGATGTTCAGCACTCGTGTTTCAAAGGTTTATTAAATTAACTTATGATTAATTAGCTCTTAAATTAGTTACTGTTAAAACATTTTTTTTTTCGCTTTGTTTTATAAATTTACATACTATTTCGAACCATTATTTTACATTTAGTTTTGGTAAATGCATACAAATGCTACTACCTATAAAGATATAAAAAAAAGTTTTGTAAAATTGTTTTAATTGTTGTTAGGAAAGAGAAATTAAATTATTAACCAGTAAAACTTTATCTAATTAATAACACAGTTGCATATACAAGAGGACATTTTCTATATATTTCGATAAAATTTATAATTATAATAGTATAAAGTCGTCACATCACTAGCAGCAGATCTGTAAAGAGCGCCATGTCAGATGCTCGCCGCTGTTTCTTAATTTCCTCTTCGAGATAAGATTGGCTTTTAGCTTTTTATTGAATTTTCTGTTAGACGTAGCTTTTAACAACTACAGTGACTGGAGACTGAAAGTTTTAACATGTATACCTACTTATTATATACAACGCGTGGGTTTATAAACAGAAAAGTTGTATAAATTATGTTTGTTTCATTGGAATAAGAAATCCAGTAAGTAAATAATGTGTATTTAAAATAGCCAATAAAAATTGAACAATTGCAAATCACAATTTTTACTTAAAAACTTATAACTAAACATTTTTTGTAAAACTTTTCAAGCTTTCTTATTCGGCTTTTTACTTAATTTAATAAAAATATGTAAAAAAAAACCTTAGACAAACAATTATACTAGCTACTTGAATAAAAACCTCACTGAAATGAAATAAACGATAGCTTCATCAGCTATTTGCGACGTCGGTTTATGGGTAATATAAAGATTGTGCATCTGAATACATTTGCTGTTATCTCTCGAATAAACCGACTTAGCTATCGCTGCACATTTCCGCAAGCTACGAATGTGCCTTGTATTTTTAAAGCATATTTTTGATGTAATCTCTTAGTAATATGATGCTATTATGTGCTAGAAGCTAGAACATTATGTTCTAAAAGAACATCTAGGATTTCAAAAAAAAAAGACGCCTATTTACTGTATTTTGAAAAAGAATACACTCATAGGTATGTGAAGCTTACGCTATTCGTATCTAAACACATAATTAGAATAACTTCTTGAATACATACGTATATAAATGATTATACATATTAGATAATGAATTGGTCCATTGGTGTCCATCAAATAACTTCACAAAAAGAACGATAAAATTTTAATTAAAGTGTTAGTTAAAATATTGTTTTAAAAAGATAACAATAGGGTGAAATAATTCACAGCAGCGTTAAAAATGATAATATAGTTTTACACTTCACCAACGTGGGGGAAAATGAAGATCTTTAGTGAAATACGTAAACATACGTCTATTATCTTTTACTAATAAATTAAAACAAACGTACAATATATTCCTTCTTAACTTTTATTGATAAGCCGTGTTCTGTTCTATCTTTAGATCTTCTCATATTATGAAAAAAATAAATAAATTGCTTAGATAATATTTATCAAAACTAAAGTTGTACCTTGTATCTTTTACAATACAATCAACGAATGAGCTTTACCCTAAAAAAGCTCAGTCATAAAATCGTTCATTAAATACGGAACCACATCTATAACAACGGTCACGCATTTTTTCCCAAAAGGTAATGAAAGCTGTCATTCCGAAAGGGAATTGAGTTCTTATCAAGGAGTGTCGTTCTTAAACGGTTGATTAGCCTCCCTTCAACCTCACTTTACGATTAGACCCTCTGGGATGTAATTAAACAATTTTGATGAGTGATCGTTAAAAATTAACTTGTTTAGTCCGAGGGACGATTTAATGCCTCTGTTTTTGTTTTCTTAATTCGTGATTTTGTTCTTTCAATCGGTAATTAAATTATATTGTAATGAGTATTACTTTTTAAATTATTTAAATTAGTTTTGAATGTCTTCGTTGTTTCTAGCACTTATAATTAACTATATGATAATACATACTCCTTATACAGTTCTCTGTATAAGATATACCTTTGTACGTATTTACCTACTAATACATATTATGGAGCCAATAAGAAACAAGCCATTAAAATCATACAAGTATTTATAAAACCTTTTCATCTGTCACGATATGTTTAATCTAATCTAGTAAAAAGTGACAAATATTATGCGACAGACGAATGAGGAGCAGTAAACAGTTAAGCTCGAGATGCAGACGCCGAGCGTGGGATATTTTCACCTGAGACCGCGGTAAACAGTGCCGGGAATTACTGGTAATTATTAGGAGTTGTTATTCCCAACTATACCTATATAAGATATTTGAAGCGCAGATTGTTGCTTCCAGTGGATCATTCTATACTTATTTTAATTATAAAATATATTTTGTAGCCAGGGAGTAGTGTGTAATAGTAGGTACCTAATCAATACTAAACAAAAATAATTAAATAATACTCTACAACTCTCTTGCAATTGCTGAAAGCTTAAGCAGAGCTTTTTTTTAGTCTACCCGGCGATAGCTTGACGTAGAAAAATATAGCTTTCCATACAAAACATCAGTACAGATTTCCTAAGAGCTTTATTGGTCGCCTTACTTTCAGAGTCAGCTCAACTTACAGGTGAATTCGGGCGACATTATCACAATATGATAAGGCCCTTCATAATGTGTCTCTCTTTTTTCTAAGTTTTACTACGTAATAACAGCTCTATATAATTACTGAAAGCCTGGTGCATAGCTGCGATCTCGCTAGATGTCAGAGTGTGCGGCGTTACTCATGCGTTAATTTCGCACGTCGCGACAAATTAATTCGAGCACAGATTTAGACGCGAATAAAATGCGCTCCCGTGGCTTGCCCTAAAGCACACAATTGTTTGTTGTATAGCTTAGAATAATTAACGTAGTGAAATATTGTTAGGAGGACATTGGAGTCTGCGAAGGTCCAGTTTTTGATTAACAATAAAAGTTAAGTTCTATCGATTTCTAGTTAAAAAAATATTTTTATAATCTTACTCTAATATACAATCTAAGCTCTACTTAAAGGAAAGAGGTACAATTAAAAATTTAAAGGTAAAATAAGTTTTACAAGATGCACATAACAAATCAAAAAGTATGTATTTTTTCAAAAATGATAAAAAATCAAAAAATAAAAACAGTACAAAAACTAAACAGAACACAGATAAAGTACAAAACAAACAAATTTCAATACAATCGTTCATTCGGAAGAATTGTCAAACCGAAACATGATTTCGCTTCGATTATCTTTGAAATATAAATGAGGGTGGATAATTGAATATCCCACCCCGATTGGCTGCAATGAATAAAAAATAAGCCGCGGTTGAACCGAAAAAGCGTGAGGGAGTAAAAAAATAATATTATCCCGTGGAAATGAATTAAGCATCTCAGATACTACGGCCTAGGAGAGGGGCTTGCTAAATATGGAGTCATGCTTTTCAAATCATAAACGCTAGGAAATTGTCTGTCAAAATAGATTTGTGGGCACTGTTTAAATCATAACCAAGGGTTCGGAATACAAAAAAAAACAAACACATTCATATTTCTAGAGCCTAATTTTCTAGATTACTATATTTTTATAATTTAAACATGAGCATTTATGATCGCTTCATCGATTGCAAACTGCGAGCTATGTATTTGATACATCACAAAATTTAATGCTGTTAAAATATCAAAATTATTTATCTTTTTTACAAATGAATGAAACCTACAAGACAAATTACTCAAAAAGATGCAACAAGTTTTGTCATCTAGAACACATTTCTCACAATCAAAAAAACTCCACCAAGTGCTCTCCACACTAACCTAGCCAAAATATCCTTCGCAGGGTAAGTAGGGAATAAAATTAACCGAGGATGATCACTAATGAAAATAAATTGACGGCAGGAGATTTGAGATTACACCGGCCGCAAGCGACTACGACAGTCGCCGTACGGAGCGGGGCGACTCACGCGAAAAATACTCTATTTAGAGAATTTCGTGGTTTGTTTGTAGATTTTGTATGTTATAATTTCAAGGTTGTTTTTTGTTTTACTATACTTTAGAAGGTTTACCGTGATACTAGTTTAAAAATATTCTTTTTTTAATATTGTAGAGTTAATAAAAATACATATAAGAGTAATGTATGTAGATTTTGTAAAAATAAGTAGATAATATCGTTATAACAAATACTAATTTGTATTTCTTTATCATAGTTTCCAAAATGGTATAAATTGGTTCTATTATTCCTTGATAGATTTTCATCTATTATTTTTACGATGAAAAATTATACACAACGCATAGTTGGCAAAACTTTTTTGTAGAGTTAGGATAATATTGTAGAATGTAGAGAATTGATAAAATATTCGTGAATCGATTTCTTCATAAACATCGAATGTATACTTGATATTTTTCATAACAACATAGTCATTACAGGGGTGGCTGCAAAATGAGCTACATATCCGAAGAAGGTTCATCTTCTTAAGTCAATGTAAGGATCAACTCTGAGTTATGGCTCCTTGGATTGCCGTTCTTATTAAATAAAGTACCTTTATGTTTTACCGCCTGAGGATTATATGGAACGTTATTTGGATTAATTAATTTTATAGGTATTAGGTTTTTATCAATTATATAGGTAGGATAGGTATTGTGACTAATAATAAGTAATTGCTAATATTTGCTGTTCATTTAGTTTGTAACTTCAAATCGAGGCTTTATGTTATTGGTTGTTTGCGAAAGCTCTCTTTCGCAAACTACCAATAACATTGTTGCTTTACCTTTGATTTCTCATATCAAAGTTCCGGGGCATAATTGTATATAGTATATACCATTTTCAGCCGTAAAAACAATTGTTATATTGTAAGAAATATTGAATATTACAGTCTCTTCTTTTATTTATATTATTATATTATATACCTGATACTATAAATTTTGTTAAATTTTTTAAATTCATCATAAGTAGAGCGTAAGACTTAATTAATATTATTTTTGTTAATCATATTGTTATTTAATATAAACTAGCGACCCGCCCCGGCTTCGCACGGGTGCAATGCTGATACTAAATACACTACAGAAAAACTGTGAACGTTGTATATAAAAACATAGCGGTCCGCTTCGGCTTCGCACGGGTATAAAATAGATATAGCCGGGTGGCCGGCCGGTACCGCCGCAAACGCTACGTCCCGCAATTTTTAAATCTGTAATATCTTCGAAAATATTCACTTAAATCATACGGTGTAAAGGGCCATATAGATCTATATTAAATGAACAATGTATTCAAGGTATTTAATTGGTTAAGGATTAATGCTGTATTGGTTAAAATCCCATCGAAAATTAGCCATTATTTGTCGTAAAAAGTAAATGACAAAAAAAAGTTATTGTGGGTTAGCCATAAGAGATAGACATATACCATCGCGGACTTTTCTGTAGACCTTTTCAATGTGTATAATACTTAGTACATTATTTTGATAAAACTCGTAGGGTTCAGCCTGCGTTTTCAAAAAAATGTAATTTTTTACGACATCACATTAGAAACCTCAAAAATAACAGTACTTCTCCACTATTTAATGGATGTTATTATACATATAAACCTTCCTCTTGAATCACTCTATCTATTAAAAAAAACCGCATCAAAATCCGTTGCGTAGTTTCAAAGATTTAAGCGTACAAAGGGACATAGGGACATAGGGACATAGGGACATAGGGACAGGGAAAGCGACTTTGTTTTATACTATGTAGTGATTATACTGACAACACAATGAATAATAAATTATTGTGCTATATTTAAATATGTACTTGGAAATAAAACACGTAAGTATGTACTGATCCATTTTAATAAACCCTTAAACCTACCTTAAAACATATTGAGCGTACTTTTTTTTCTCATTTAAGTACTTAATAATATTAAAAAACAAATACCTTATAATATTTCAGATCATAATTTATTTTAATCTTCTACAAACAGCTTAAACGTTTACGTTGTAGCCCAAAAAATGTCATGTCAATTAATAAAGTCTCTTGTAAGCCGAGGCTTAGCCAATTTCTTGTTATATCATAACTAAGGCTTGGACGGGCCGACAGATACGCTCATGGCCGAGTTTTCCAGATACAAGCGAGCGAGTTAAAGCTGTTTTTAAGAGAAAAACATGTTTTTTTATTAAAAATATAACAAGCTGACAATAAATGTAAAGAATACAATCTTTATCACACAACATTTGATAAATCTGTATAAAAAAACCATACAAGTTCACATTTTAAAAAAAGAACAATTATATTGGCTCATAACTGCATGTATTGAGTTTAAAATTATATTACTTTATTCGTAAACTAAAGTTTATTACTTATGTTTTGTAATTTGTTATCAAGTTGTATAAACAATATTATGGCGTTATCTACGATGAAGTTGAAGTTTTGTACTAAAAGATTATCAATATAATTCTTTGTGATGAGTTGATGTTTCTTAAAGTGTGGAGCAGCATGAATTGCATAATATTTGTAGAGTCGAACATGTTCTTTATCAGCAGTATTGTTTGCATATATTGTTATTGCAGATATTATTATTAATTGCATATTATAATAATTAATTATCTAGCATCAAACGATTAATACGCATGAATAAAAATACTTGAAGTTTATAAGGTCTTCTTATTTCTTATTCTTGTCTTATCATACATTTTTTAAGCGTCCCAAGCAAGGGCTACAAAATTTTTACTCACTTCATCGTAGCTTCCACTGGACCACTTGCCCAACCGGCGATATTACGGTGTATTAAGTTGCTGGAGTAAATCTTCCTCGCTAGGCAACGGGCTTAAGAGTTTTATTGTGTACAACAACTGGCTGGTTAGCTGCCGTTTTCTTAAGATGTCACGTCGCTACAAGCCTGTCTGGATCGAGTTATCGAAGGTCGCAAATTGGGGCTTCGAATTAATTGTATGTTGGATTGAGGTGTGCTGGATTAGTCGAACGAATGATGTCAAGTAATTTTAATAGGGTTACATTATGTTGATGGTTTATATTGTGAGTTGAGATAAATTGCGAGTGTTTGTGAACGTACTTTCTACATTAACGATTAAGAGATATCATAATACATGTATAGACAAATAGAAGACGCATAAATAACTGAATAGAACCTTTAGATAGAGAATATGTCACTTGAATCTTGTCCGAACTGCATCTACTGTCCCTATTTTTATAAAGTTGTGTTTCTACTTCACCAAATATGTTTGCTAATTTTAATTACCTGCGATGGCTAGTATTAGGTAGTATATGTATAGATACTTATTAACTCATTAAAAATCTTTCAACTTATTGCTAATAGCACCTATTCTTTATTACTATGTAAACAGCATACCATTTGTTACAACCGTCTCTGTTATTAGGTACTTATAGACTACAAGCCCGCATAGGACAAAAATATGGGTCAAATGAACCACCAGGGGACATATCTAGAACGATAGCAGAGCAAAAAATAATAAGATTCATCACTATGCCGTCACTTGTAACTTGTAAGCTGTCCAACTGAGTGCAGATGAGAATTGAAAAGTACAGGTAGACTCGGTAAATTTTGGTCATATATTTTTGTACGGCATTCTTAACCATCGATAGATCCATTAAAAATAATAAGAAACCGCTCAGTGCCGTACAAAAATGGTGGTCCACCAAGTCGGAATTTTTATTTAATTTCCGAGAGTTACCGGGGGTAAATTTGGTCATTTGACCATGTACGGCATCTGTGTCATACTATTGCTATACTGCTTTTAATCCATTATTCCGCAACGCCGTACAAAAATCATGGGGACAAGGGGAAAAAATCGAGAGTTGCAATCCCCTCTCTTTCCCCACTCCAGGGGGTCATTTGACTAAGTACGGCTTCGGTTCCAAAACATTATCTAGCACTCAAAAGTACTATTAAAAGCAATGCCGTCAAAAAATAATTGTTCTTTTAAATGTATACCAATAATCATCTTAATTTCATCGAATTCTTGATATAAAGAGCTGTAAGGTCATTTGACCCTGTACGGGAACTTTTTTTTAACATGATATTGTAAAATTCAATTGTTGTATAGTATTGCCGTTCAAAAGAAACCGTTCTAAAAAAAGTTATAGAGAAATGCAAAACCAGAAATTTTGTTAAAGTTTAAACATCGTAGATTAATGAAATATAATAGTTTTCTACACTTTATTCGTTGTTTTAAATAGTATTAACATAGATAAATTAGGAAAAAACGATGCCGTACATTTTTGTGCAGACCACATCTTTTAGGCTGATGAAAGCGACGAAAGCTACAATTTTAAGGGTGCTTTATGGCCATTTGATACAGTACGGCATTAACATATTTTTACCCAACTACGGCAAAGCAAAAGGAGGGTTATGGTTGTTTACAGGTCATGTATGTATGTTCATCTATTCCCTCGTAACTTCTAAACTACTTATCAGAATTCGACAAATGACATATCATTAGAAGCGTCTGAATTGTTCACTGGATAACCAGCGACCAGCTAGCTAAAGGCTATATGGGGTTTCACAAAATCTAATGTGGCGCCCTCTAGCGGACAAAACATACAGAGTAAAAAAATAAAGTTAAGATAAATATGCAGTGTTTGGTATCATTTGAAAGCGCTTTACTTGTACATTTTGAATATGTATATATTACTAGCATTTGCTTGTGACTTTACCTGTATTCATTGACTGATTGCATATAATTCACATCTTTTCGTTCATAGCTTTTTTATTAGTTCATCAATTTAACGGAGTCCATTCCACCTGACTCCGACTTTCCAAGGTGATAATTAACCACCTCGAGCTTCTTAATATTAATGTATATTTATATTTTATTATAAAAATATAAAGCAAACATTTCGTTATATGGATTTTTTTCTTTTTCAGATTTTTCCCCTTTGAACCAACGAAAATGTACGGCACATGAAAAAATATTATCTATGCATAAAATACTTTAAAAATAAATTTATTTCGTGTTGTGTCAAATGACCCCCTGGAGTGGGGAAAGAGAGGGGATTACAACTCTCGATTTTTTCCCCTTGTCCCCATAATTTTTGTACGGCGTTGCGGAATAATGGATTAAAAGCAGTATAGCAATAGTATGACACAGATGCCGTACATGGTCAAATGACCAAATTTACCCCCGGTAACTCTCGGAAATTAAATAAAAATTCCGACTTGGTGGACCACCATTTTTGTACGGCACTGAGCGGTTTCTTATTATTTTTAATGGATCTATCGATGGTTAAGAATGCCGTACAAAAATATATGACCAAAATTTACCGAGTCTACCTGTACTTTTCAATTCTCATCTGCACTCAGTTGGACAGCTTACAAGTGACGGCATAGTGATGAATCTTATTATTTTTTGCTCTGCTATCGTTCTAGATATGTCCCCTGGTGGTTCATTTGACCCATATTTTTGTCCTATGCGGGCTTGTAGTCTATTAGCGTATAATAAATTACTTCATTACGTGAACGTCATAATCCGCGGTTAACTAACATGAATGCTCGGCTCTGCTCGCAGGCAGTTTGTTTAGATTAAAACTTAATACCCTAGCTAATATCAACGAGAAAACAACAATATTTTTACAGTGCTGTGTGAAAGCTTGATTGTTTAATTTATTTTTAAGTGGTGGTACGACCGCGACGGTTTCGCTTATAGTTGGGTATCTTTTTTTCATGATTTAATTTTATATTTAGCACTAGACTGAATTTAAAAATCAACGCCCAAATAAGAATATACATAAATAATAAATATACATGCTGCTTAATGTGAATTGATTTTTCACTATTAATATTTTTAGTTTTTAACGCCTGTTATTTACTAAAGGCAAAGTTCAATCTACGGAGTAATATCATTTATGTAACAGAGGAGTATTTTTTGTATCATATAAGTAAACCAACATACTTATCTTATTACATCATAAAATTATAAATCTTTTGGATTTTAAAAAAAAAACATACTAAAAATAATTTTGTCAATAATTACAAACAGCAATATAGTAGATATCTAATTTCATCTATGTATGTTTAACGTTTTTCTTCTTAAGTAATTGATATTTTTTTTTATAAATATCGTGTTTAAATATTATTATAATGAGATGCCTTAATTACTAGCGTGTTTAATTATAGATAATAATTAACAATAATATATTTTGTGCTATGCACAAAAAGGGCGAATGCTGTTTTCCGATTCATTAAAACAATAATAGTAAATATTTATTAAAACGCAGTAAAAATTACTAGTCATAATAATTATAAACTATTCTTTTTCTGTTCTCGTCCCGCCAATTAGTGATCTTTTTGCTTGTTTACCTTTTACCGTGGTTGCCTGGAAGAGATCACTATTAAGTGATAAGGCCGCCAAAATAGTTGTACACTGTTCTATGTGTATTGTGTAAGTAGTTCTAAGGCTTCTGTACAATTATTAAAGTGTTAAATAAATAAATAAATAAAATAAACGCAAAGTTTACAACGCTAATATAATTAGCGAAACATCATTAGTAAGTATCGTAGTGAAGAATGGATAAGAAAAAGATGAGTGTATGATCAAAGAAATACTGAAGACGCAACGAAGCTCGAAATCTCCTGCTAATTGGCTTAATCCATATAACATCGTACTCAAAGGTTTTTGTATCAAGACGTTGCACCGATGTTTTCATTAGGTGAAACAAAAGAATATGTGAGTTATTAATGTTGTTTTTATATTAATTTTTATCCGAAATAAATGAAATTGTTTTTTTTTTTGCTTCTTATTTATCTCTATGATATATTTTATGATCATAAGCTTTTTATGATTATTAAATATTTACGTGACTTTATAATTATAAAGTTACTACACAATAATGATTAATTAACTTTATAAATAAATAAATACCTATTTCAGGACAATTTTCACACACGTGACACGGCACGATCTGATTCCATACTAAGCTTTCGCTTGTGTTAGGTATGGTAACCAGATGGCTGATAAACATACATATATAATTTTAAATAAATACTTATATAGATAATTAACACCTTACACCCAGACACATAGCAAACATATTCTATGTTCATCACACAAATATTTGCCCCGGGTGGGAATCGAACCCACGACCTCTGACTCGGAAGGCAGGGCCACTGCCAACCAAGCCAACCGGTCAGTCATATTATATTAAGTTATTATATAAATAACTACATCTTCCATAGGTAGTTAATTTGAATATAATTTTTTTTAATTGTATTATACCTACCTTTGTCTACTTGTGTTTTTATCCAAACCCAGATTTCATTCCATATTTTTAATTACGTCCTTATATCATCTTACAAAATCCTATATTATATAATTTGTGTTGCAATCCAAAATGCCAAATCCCAACATCTCCCGAATACCTCCCAATTCATAAACCAAAACAATAATAAACCGAAATGATCTCGCAAACGAGATAAAGGCGGTCATTCAGTGAAGATCGAAGACGCGACAAAGACGTCTGCAGATATCGTCGATACCACCAAGACTTGTAAGTTTGACAGGTGATTTGGGTCCGTCGGGCCGGTGACTCTTCCGTCGTCTACAAGCGATATCTATTGACACATGTTATTGAATTGTTCGGTGAAATGCCGATTAAATTTAATTGATTGGCTAAATTTTAAGGATTGTTATATTGATATAGTAAATGAATACTGTATAGATTTTACAAATTACAACCATGTTTTTTACAAATAAAATTATTGCGCCTGCCACTTTTTATGAGCAAATGTTTATTTGTGATATAAATAGATTGTGAAAATAAAGACTACAATAATATTATGAGTAAATTTATGAGTTTCAGTAAATATATTTAAAAAAATGACCAATCTACCTACCTACTACATATTCTGAAATTTGTTTAATATGTATTACACTGTTATCAAGCATTAAAAATATATATTATCAATTAGAATTTCACAAAGAGTCTTTCTAAATTTGGAACCTTTATTTGCGATATATTTTAGATATTTATAGAATAAAAAGGAGTAGTTATAACTAGAAAGGAATTTATATTTTTAGATATCCAACAAATTAGGTGGGTGTTTGAATGAAGCTATAAAATAATTTTATCATATATATCTATATTTTACCTTTTATGATTTATTGACCAAAATTCTAAATATCGAGTCAATTATCCAGCTATAAAATATAATGTTTTTATTTCTGTTTATCCTTTGTACCAACCTATATTAATTATTAGAGTATTCGTTAAAGGTCCGTGTTCCTAAGATTTTACACAGTACAATTTTTTCAGTAGCAAAGTTATACTTAATTACGTTTTAGTATGTATATTTTCTAAATAAGAATAACATGAAACATACTTTTAAGTTTTAACTTACTAAGACATCGTCTGAATTTAACTGTGTATTAGAATTATTCTGTATTCAATCGATGGATAAACTAAGGTACTGAATTCAGCCAGCTAGAGTCATTTGTTATTAGATTTATTTCAACAGCTATAAGTACTACAAATACCAACAATTTACTTCATACTCATATATAAACGTAAAAGTTTGTGGTGATGTATGAATATTTGATACTCTTATACGCAAGATCAGGATAATATTGTCTATATGAAATTTGTCAGGCATGTCTTGAAGATGGGAATCGGGAAACTGGACGTTATGACGATCCAAAAGGGCTTCTACATGAAGTCTAACTGAATAAATAAATGTATGAGTTTGAGGTTGAATAATTTTTTTTATTTTTTATTTTTACTTAAAATTTATGAATGACGATTGATAATAACATATCCTATTTATATTAAGAGTTTGTGTAAGAAGTTATGAGTTCGGTAAGAACGTATTGACTATGGATGTATTAATTCAAAAATATGTAGGTGATGTTTTTCTGAAACTTTTTAGAGTCTGGATTAGCACGCTACTTTTTCCTGGTGCCAAGCGAGTGACACTGCGTATTCAATTACCTACTATATACTTTACTTAATTTCTATATTGTAATGGATTCAATAAAATAGCATGTTTCAGTATCATACGTAATATATTCAATAAACTTTTCGTTTATATAATTGAATGGAATAAACATTTAGCCGATATTAATCAATTATACAAGCCATAAATGCTTTTGTTGTGAGCCTAATGACGTAGCTTTACAATCATCTTATAACATTAATAAAATATTTACAATTATTTGGAAATACCATCACAGCTTCACAAAACAAGCATAACATCGAAATAACAAAACAATTTAATTTTTTATTTCTATTTCGTTTAAAACTATAAAACAATATTTTATGAAACTGCGCGAAAAAACAGCCTCGTTTTATAAATGCGTAAATACTGTAACAGTTTATAACTTGTCTCACTTATAATAATTAATTGCTGTATTTCTTATCTGAATGGTAGAGAAAAGTACACTTTATTATACTTTTTAGAGCAGACTAGGTTTAATTTTTGTCAATTGTAAGCGTATATTGCATATATGTACAGTTTTATGCCTATTATTAATTTTTTTGGGCCGGTAAGACAAGTATCTATGGGTATGAGTTTGGTTTAACATACTTTATTCTAATCAATCTTTGGATTGAGTATTACTTAACAAAAATAAGGAATGTGCGTATTCTATAACTTTGTAGAGACTAACGAACAAGAAAGTCAATTATACTATAATATAGAACATAATATACAGTTATGTGCGATATAATTCTAAAGTATATCTTATTGACTCATTATTTTCTATACATTATCATAAAATTATTTTTATGTTCATCTAGATAAGTACCAACTACATAAGCACAAATGATGAGATTATCCACCTTTTAGATACTATGTATTACAATTTCTATAACTTTAATAAATAAAAAGTATGCTACTTATATACAAACGCGAGATAATATTATAGTACATAATATATTTTGAGATTCAAATTCATAATGACGTGACAAAGGGGAAATGATTTTTACATTGAGTTTAATGGACTTAAATATCAATTTTAGTTTTCATATGATTTCGTAATATTTTCTAACAAGCAAACGTATAGCTTACAATTATTAAATACCTATGCTTTAAAGACTTCTGTAATACGTTATAGGATGCACAGATGCAACATTCTTTAATACTAACATGGCACTACACACCATCAACGGTTCTTATTCAGTCTTTCTAAAATGATGTCACGGTTATTGGCTAACATTGAATAGTCAATCAATTTTTCTATACAATCGTATTGGTTCAGACCATTTTCCTTTCCGCGATAGCGTGTGGGTGTCCCGGATGCCCGTAATGTCCCGGCGAAGTCGGTTCGTACAGTGACATCTTCAAGCGTTTGCACTTTGCCCGTCGGTTCTTGAACCAAAACTGAACATTTTTCGATTCGAGCCTCGGAAATTTTTGCCTGTACGGCATCCTGTTTAATTCTTCGGTATATTTGAGAATCAAGTTGTGTGACGGGTGCGTGTTCATGGAAAACCACTGTTCTAGAACAGGGACTTCAGAGACGGGGTCAATGAAGGTCCGGTTGCGTTTGCGACGTTCGTCAGAAGCTCCCGCTAGAGCGAGGTTCAAACCACTAGCGCCTTCACCAGGAACTGGTCCAACTCCAGGAAAGCCACTCATGTACTGACTCATATACATAATCCCGTGGCTGAACATGGGGTGGTTTGGGACCATGGGAAACGGTAGACGATCGAGGTGTGGTGACGCAGGTCTGTAATGACGTTCTTGAACAACTTCATCATCAGAAGCGAGGTCCTGCTCGTCGCCGACCCCATTTTCATCCTCATTGTTGTTGTTATTGTTATTGTGCGAACTATCACTGTTTTTTGCGGGTGACCGTTGCGGTGATTGCATCTGCTCAGATTTTGTTAAATCTCGAGGCTCTTGTTTGATGTCATGTACCTGTAAAAATAAATGTGCTTAGGAAAAAAAAACAAATTTTTGGTTATTATATGCCGGCTGTAACTGGGCTTATAACTTAAATTTGTTTAAGTTTAGATACATATAATTTGAAATTTACCTTTATTATATCTGGAGGCTTTGGTGATTCCTTAGATAATTCTTCTTTTTCATTTTCGTTGTTATTTTTTCTAGTAGTTATAAGTGATAATGGAGCATCTGGACTGTCTGGCCTTTCATCGGTATTCATATCAACGCCATCGTCTTCCATGTCAGACCCAGCATTCGATAAATTGTCTTCAGACATCACAGACATTGGGTATCGCCCAGGGCTTCCAGAAAGCTGCATTGGGCTCTTTAATAAATTGTGATCATGCGGTGAATAGTTATCATTGCCAGTCAATAACGAGCCATTTGAAGGACTGTGACTTCTACTATTGAAGCCATTAATTCCAAGATGTCCTCCCAATCCACCAATATTGCGCAATTCGGCTCTCTTTTGTGCAGCTCTTGCATTTTTGAACCAGTATACGACATTATTAACGTCCAATGGTTTACGGCCTCTTCTCGATTCCAGATTATTCAATTCTCGAACATATTGTTGTATCTGTTGCCTGCTGGGATGCTGATTTTCAGCAAACCAGCGTTGCAGCTTTGGTAATTCTAGCTCAGGATCGAAGCTTGTTCTCATTCTAGTTTTTTGAGTTGGATATTGACTTTGAACGGTTTGAAGAGCTGGATGCAAATGTTCCGGCATGGCATTTAAGGTTGGAGATCTGTTCTTGGGTCCTGGCGAAGGATACCGCCGAGGACTAAAGGGCGGGGGACGAGGTGACACTTGTGCACTCCACCAAGATTCGAATTTGCGACGAGTTTCTTCCGTAGGCTCGTGTAAATTATGTGGCCCTGGTGTTCTATCCTGCCCTCTGCATATCTGCGCCAATGTCACCTATAACAATAAAAAGTATATCAAGTATCACGCTACCCATACCAATGTTTGTACAACAAACAGAAAACAAAAAGAAACCGCAAACAATTTTAGATGGTTTTAAAGAGGTCAGTCTAACCAATAACAGATACAGAGATAATTGTTTGAATAAACAGCGAGCATTGTTTCTCAGAACATTGCCATTAGATTATGAAAATATTAGGCCGGCTGTTAATGTATGTGTCATGCGCCAGCGGCCGGCTCGGTGCAGATGCGAGGTGTTTGCTCGCTGGTTAGTGCGTATCACTCCTTCGCCGCCGCCGAAACTTCAATCATGGTTTGCTCTAAAACAATGAGCGGGAAGGGCGTCTTTATAATTAGCATCCACCTACAACGCCTTAACGAAACGCCGGCACACCGTGTAACTAAGTGGTTGTACTAAAATGTTTCGTCGGTATCTAGATTGAAAAGTACACTCTCGACTCGTTTAACACAATAGGCAAATAGAGAGATTTTCACGTTCAAAGTCTCGTTTTAATTATATAACTATGTATTTAACATATCTTGACACCCTTATTTGATCAAGTATTAATTATTCAAGCGGGAAAATTGAATCATATATCTTTTAAGATAATACAGATGTTTAGCTTTACAGTTATGCAAGCAAAATCTGCTCATATCAGTAGATTACATTGTACAATAGCAGTGATTACGTTGTGAAGCAAGTTGTCGGCCTTGCACGTATATCTATGCATTGCCGAATGTTAGTTAAACAGTAGCCAAGTATTGCATCAGATAGTGTTAATTCATGTCAACCTGGAGGCATTAGCATCTAGCCACAGTGATACGTTAATCCGCCTCTTTGTTTTGTGTTTTTAAATAGTGCGGTCATATTTGCTTTCAGATATTGTCTGCTTCAGATACATGTAAGATTTACGAGAGCTGGCGCCTCCGTGATAACTCTGTCATGTGTAATCTTCTCGGTACGTAATTCGGTGTGTGATTGCGAACATCACTTGATACACTCGTAGTTACTAAGGACAACTTAGAACACAATAGGCTTAGTCTTATCTGATATTAATTTCATTCTGTTTATATTTGCTACTTTACACCTGTCAGAATTAGAGGAGATAACACTTCTCCGAGATATCATTAAGACACATTTATGGAATTCATCTCTTGATTCTAATTCAAACAGTTCTCAAGAGCGTTGTAAAAGTTTGTTGCGAATGGAAATGGAAGTAGCGCAAATTGGCGCGATAAATTACCATAATATCATAGTCGGAGTTCATCTGGCGTTTAGCTACTGTTAACTTCGAGCGATGTCTTTGATTATATCGCCTCATTGCGGCTTCCTTTGACTTATTAGTTATCGCTTCACAACTTGTAAATTCTCGCTTTAAGGTTTTCCTATTCCATACTTTTTGATATTGGTGTATTATTTTTAAGCAATGTAATTATTCGTCAATTACGTATAACCCTGAAAGCGCTAAATTG
Organism: Colias philodice; assembly: GCF_061535455.1. Classification (NCBI taxonomy): domain Eukaryota; kingdom Metazoa; phylum Arthropoda; class Insecta; order Lepidoptera; family Pieridae; genus Colias; species Colias philodice. The sequence goes on along the minus strand of NC_143091.1, from coordinate 3,892,414 downwards.
AAATCTCAAACCCGAATCGTGTCAGGCGAGGGCGCGCCTCGAACGCTAACCTCGCGTTTAATAAGATTATAAAGCATTATTTTATGGTATTAATAAGATCAAAAGCGTTCGTACATCTAAAACTCCTTTTAACCCTCTTTCGCTAACTCAAGGTGGTAAGATGAGGGATCGGGCCCGCTTGTATTACGCTAATATATTGGAGCACGTGGGTAATGGGGATTTATTATTTGATTAAAACATGTGATCGAAAATTTGTATACAAAATATTTTTCTAGGTTATCTTATAAAAAACTAAAAAAATATGACTTATAATCAGAATCCCTAAGAGAAAATTATGGAATATAAGTAGTAAGTAGGTACTCTTATAATATCGCATACCTATTATTTCTTTATTTTTTATGGCGTTTATTAATTTAGTTAATATTACAATTCTCTTGGGACATTAATGTTAAAAAGCAAATTTTCAGTGTAACCTTTTATCTGAAAGTTTTGCAAGAAAGGGGGAACCTTTAAACATTCCTCCTTAATCTAAAGTGTCTTTCTTCACTTAACTAACCCTATGACGAGGTGAATGTTTAGAAAATTTAATAAGGTTCCAACGCGGATGAGTTTCAGGTTCAATTCAATGTATTATGTATGAAGATTTTGTGACATCGACGTGCTATGTCTTAGTTTATAAAACTATATATTTACAATTATTTTAACCATTTTATATGGGAGAATATCAAAATAAAGGAAAGTAGGTACTTAATGAAAATATTAAAAACAAAGATCTTGAGATCTTTTACAACGAACATAATTTATAATTATAAGAATTAGAAAATGGAAAGTCGTTAATCATTGTAGATTTTAAAATATTCATATTATACAAAATACGTTATTAAATATTCCGATACATCTTGTTACAAAGGAAGAATATGAAAACAGCGTTTCCCTGATCCTTATTAGCAGGGACTTAGACAGCGTGTAAATTATAACGAGCCCCAAATATACGGGAGTCTACTTAACAAGACTTTGATAATCTGTCTCCATCTTTAAAATCCGACCTCGCGATGAGCGGCATTTGTATGTTGAGATACGAAGTCGAAATTGTTAAGAGGACTTAAAATACAACGACTTACCGTACTTTCAATTGTTATTGTAGCGGTCCTAATTGAATAACGGTTACGATAATTGCGTTTTCATTGGTCGGAAAACGACGAAAATTTCAGGTGAACTTGTAGTTATGTTCGGGGAAAATTATCTATAAAGGGACAAGGGTTATTTTGCTTAATAACGACAGGGTTTTCTATAAATGGTCTTTATCGAAACTCGAAATGGAAGTATTGACAGTTCTATGACCAAAATGGCAAAATATAATTATTTCAAATTGATTCACCAACTTTTCAATATTGTTCCCAAAATAAAACACGTAAAATTTCAATAATTAAATTTATAACATTAACGCACTGCCCTCGCATTAATATATCGACAAAGTCGTAATAATTTATACATAACCACGAATATTTTCAATTGGTAATGGAGGACTATTCAGTTGCCGGCTTAAATATGAAAACAATGAATTTCCCGGTAATGAGGGGGGGTGTTTAGGGGTGAGGGGGGCGTATTGTTCTGTCCCGGGGTTACAATCAGGTATTAAAACGTAACATTACCAGGACAGTGGGAATCTGGCTCAGCCCAGTGTAGCGCGATCGCATTGTCGTTAAGAGTTGGTTTTAATGCCTCGATTGATGTTATTTGCTTTGACAGATGTTTAGATAATACGCCGAATTTGTATTTGTTACATCTCGGTAATTTAGTTGATCTAATTAAATCGCAATTGTATTGAATTGGTATTGAAATACAGTTGTTGAAACGAAAACAATGGTAGTGAAGTAAGAGGTTGATGTCTATCGATTTGTTTTTCTTTTAATTTGCCTTATTGCTATTAGTATATTGTAGTCTTAATACTGAAAAATACTAGTATGCATAGGTTTAAACGTATTACTAGTGGATTAGTGTGTTTAACTAGAAATTTGTAGTCGTCTAGTTTTTTCATAATCTATACATGGCCTTGTTCGTTCCTTCAATATATTATAGCTTGTCTTGTCTTTCCTTGAATACTTAAGAAATTTTAAGTTCATTAGCATTCGATTTAAGAATAATCATATAATAGATTGATAAATTTAATTTTTACTCTATTTATAGGTACCTATAAGATATATATACGTGTTTTACCTCATCCAAGGGGCAGCCAGTGGACATCAAAAGCGGTCTGCTCTGGACCAGCAGCAATCTCAACAGCTTGTCCTTAATATCTTGCAATGGTGTTGGTCTTGGTCGCAGCAGCTGGATCCTCAGGGTTGCGACCGTGGTCAGCTCGCCCAACACTTCGCCAACCGTTGCGAGTGGCCCGTCAGATATGCGCTCGAAGGGAAGTGGCTTCCAGTTGTTTATGACTACAGATCCTGGTGGAAAGGTATTGAATTAGAGTAAGGAATAAAGTGACTATGGATCTTGATAGAGTAGATAATGATGAAATGTAAGTGAAAGCAAAAAGATCTGATAAGAAATTTCCTAAAATTAGGTTACGGAGAATTATTCCCAATTGTAGCACCACGAATTCTGTTGTTTCAATTGATACATGTAAAGTTATAACGTATTTAATAAAGTACAATATTGTGTTTTCCTTGCTCTTAATTGCAGATCTGCATATATAGCAAGTTTTGATAAATCTCTCGCTTAAATAGATTAACCATCAAATAAGGATCGATTGCATTTAGTCATTTACTGTACTGTGATGTATATATATTTTATATACTGATAAAAAAGCTTACCTTTAGCAGAAGCAGCCAGTTCATGAGGATATCCAAGTCGCATCATAGCAGCCGGCACCAGTTCATGAAACGCGGTTGCCGCGGGGATGATGACGTAGCTATCGGTTTCCACCACAGCCCGACGGCGCCATGCTCCCTCTTCTAGAGAGGAGACCGCTTCCACCACGCAGTGGACTGGCAGGGTCTTGCCTAGAACAAAATATTTATTTATTTATTTATTTATAACACTTTATTGCACAAACAAAATTAGGACAAAAATAACATTAAAATACAAAAGGAAGGCATAGTTTGTACAAGAGGCGGCCTTATTGCTAAGCAGCAATCTCTACCAGGCAAATATATAGATATGATTAATTTTAATATATCAATTATTAATAGATATTCAGTGGGAATGCTTTTTTGGTTAGAAGTGAGGTATGATTATTGACATAAGAGGTAACGTGTATGCAGATTCATGGTAGGTATATTTTGTTGTAAGACAAGTAATTGTCTACATTATGTATCATGTGTATGTATATTAATACAATAGAAAAAAAACATGAGTAAAATTGTATTATGCTCCGAATCTTCCCTTTTTTATTTTTTTTTTTATTTTTATAGTGGGGAAATCTTCTAAAGATACCCACGGCCCCCGGGGAAGGAGCCGTGGGTTATGTCGGATTCTTACCGACTAAAACCCCACTGTGTTCCGTCGAGCCGCTTTAATGATGGGGCCGCGGGTATTTGTTAGAATTCTTCCGCGACCTTCCCTAACCTTTGATGATAGTTAACATGTAGTACACAAACAAGAAATCGTTTAACAATCCTAAAATGTAATCTTTTATTTACAGCTTTAGTTCCTCATAGTTCATTTATTCATATTTGACGTAGATCGCAATGAGGAACGACGTCCACGGTCCACTTAAGTAAAAACATCACGTAAAACTTTTCTCGCCTGAAAAATGTTCGGAAGACTTCGAAACACTGTCGTCAAGAAAGCGTATTAATTATTTAGTAACTTCTCAAGCGAAAATGCTTTTGACTTGCTCATGGCAGCGTTAAAAAACCTAAAGAGTGAAATGTTAAAATAATAATTAATCCTTGTTCTGTGTCGAAGCAGCCGTCTGTAGATCGCTTTGTGTCGGCCAATGCTTTTACCGTCACTTTGAGTCTTTCTTCAGCGATATTAAATAGTTCTTGCTGCTTCGTTGCATTTTTACGCCGATGCATTAAAATTATGAAAAAAGAAACTGGCGCTTTTAAAATATTTTTAGCTTTTTGCTTTGGTATCGCCCAACAAAAATACTTTTTGTTCCTATGTATAAGTAGCGTGCATTCATTTAGAAAACATTAAAATAACCTTAGTTCCAATCAAGCTTCATTAAAAAATAATACAAGACACACAGTTCTAAAACATTTCACACTAAACACAAAATGATAATTTAATACGATACAATTTTAATCACTTAATTCCTTCAGATTTAGGGTCAAAATAGAATATAATGGGTTTTAATCTCATAATGTAACTTTCAATAGTTTTCGAGCAAGTTCTTTAGTCGATGAGATTTGGAGGGTAGTTTCAGGTTAGCACCTATGCTTTAATATGGATTAGTTGTGATTTAGTCGCGGGGCCGGACGGTCCTTCGGTCAGTTAAATCCCTTGGCTTACAACTACCGACTTTATTAATATTAGGTTCTGCGCGATAAATAATCTCGATTCGAGTTTATTAATGGAGAAAATTATCATTACTATTAGTTACAAAAATGATAATTTAATACCATAATAACGTTTACCTATTGAACTATCAACATACGAAAAAATTCTGGATAATTCGATACAAGTTCCTATGCATATATATGTATACAATATACATGTTCCGCAAATACAACGATATGAATATGTCGTGGCCATATCGTAGATTTGCTCATTTCATGAAATGGCCAATTTAGTTTGGCCAGATCGTTAAATCGTCAACGTTTCACGATTTGGTCATCGACATTTGGCCAGATCGTCGATCTGGCCAAACGTGGATGGCCATTTCACGAAATGCGACCATTTTTGTTTCTTTTTTAAAAAGCGATTCGCTTCTGGCACTCGCCGGCCGCTGCCGCGGCACGCTCGCTTTGCTCGCTCGGCTCGTGCGTTGTTTATTAAAGTCTAACCTAACCTAACCTAACTGTTTTCTATTGAAAAAACCATTCGCTTCTGGTATTCGCCGGCGCTACCGCGGCACTAACTTAAATGACAATAAACAAGTTCTTAAAATATTCTGAATTTTTTAATGTTTTATGGACTCTCTAAGATATTTTATACGATCTGTCCAAATTTCGATGACCAAATCGTAAAACGTTGACGATTTAACGATCTGATCAAACTATGTTGGCCATTTCATGAAATGAGCAAATCTACGATATGGCCACGACAAATACATCAATACGCAAACAATCACGGATTATACCAACTAACACGCTAATCTTCCACCAAAGAACTTGTACCGTAAATTGCATCTTAGTTCGCTACATTGTTCATTAGCGCATAACATAAAATGGCAATTAGGTTCGCTCGCTCCAAAGCTTAACCGATCTAAGCTCTCTTAAAAAGATTTCAGTCTTTAACAAAAGCGTGCACCGATGTCAAGGAGCGCCTGATGTATAAGTAGTGCGAAATGCGAATTAAAACTTTACACCAACTGGAGTTTAACGAACGTTTAGTGACGTTGATGTGTGAATACATAATCGGGCTTGGCTGGTTAAAACAAAGTATAAACAGTGGGGTACCTTTTGTAAAGTATGTACTTGAGAAGTAGTGAAATAGATTATTCTAATAGGGGAGTAGAAAATGTAGAGCTCGTAGAGCTACGGTGTAGCGTTTGATGCTACGAATTACTACGCGCCTTTAGAATAATGGAGTTAAAAAGCTTTTAATTTTGTAATACGTTTAAAGTATTAAGACATAATTAATTACATAAAAACATTCAAAAATGATAAAGAATAGTCAAAGTTTATATATTCATTTACGTTGCGCCTATCATATTTATTAAGAATCGTTTTACGTGAAAGTTCTCAACTTTATACAAAATATTTTTGTAGCCAATTTAACATTTCATTACATAAGTACATCTTTAAATCTCCGCACAAATAAAGCGAATTCTAATTCTAATCACTTATTTGAGTAAAGAAGGCATTAACAATGAACTGAAGAGGTGCGTACTTAACTCGGAGTTAGCATAAGTAACCTCTTAAAAGTCTCATCCGGTCTCCCCTTCGATGTAAGGAATTAACTTGCTAATATGTATATTGTTCTTCGCTAAGTATATACTAGACAAAAATATATTAATTAACGCTTTAATCTTCTTATAATGTAGATTTACATATTTATTTTTTAACTAATTTATGATTGATATTTAATTTTTCATTCCTTCTACTGGTTATTTTTCTTTAAAAGCTGCCGAATTGAACTGTAGCTTAGCTTTATGCCAAATTTAATAACACGTTTCATATGAAAGAATCCACTAAAACCAAATCATCCATACCTTTGTGATCGTACCACGATATAATTCAAAATAAAAACTTACGTAATAAATAATCATACGTCCAATGAAAACGTAAAACGCTAACGTACAACTAGGGATACAATAGGCTTAGCATATAGTTCTCATTCGTGAGCGATGATCTATTTAGATCGGATAGATCGTGGCGTGATAGATGCTGAAGCCAAGCAAATACGATGGTTAATCGGTACATGCGTGACAGGAGCTTGTATGCATTCCTATAGATATGTAATTAGTGTGTCATCAAACGACACGGTATTTTATTCAGGTTTACATAGGTTTTTTTATGTGAAATAGAGATAGGAAATTATATACGTGTTTTTTAGATAGATTTCACTTTAAAAAAGTTGGGATAAATATTTTATATTTTCAATAGAATGAGCTAAAGAACTGGAAAACAAAAATGAGTACACAATTCAAATTGGAGTGAAATAATATTTTTCAATGGAGACATGAAACGATTTTACAAATAAACTTTATCAACATCAAGGAAAAATAATATCACAATCTGGACTTTTTTGGAATAATAAATACCAACAATAATCTATTAAATTAACAAAATACATACTCATAGTTCCTACTCATACATTCTACATATTTTTCTGGTTCTATTATCTTGAATGAATTTAACCAGTGAAAGAATTAATCTCCATTAAACAAAATCTTGAAACTATCTCTAATATTGTGCAGATTTAGGAGATTAGAACCGTGGATCGTGTGATCGGCTTCAAGCCGGGTATCCACTTAGGTTCGCCGTGGTTTGCGAACGCGCCCGCTCCGCAAACCAAACATAATGGATACGTCGCGATCGCGGAGCGCGACTGGAGCACGATCGGAGCACGGCGGAGCGCTCGGGAAGCGGTTTTTTGCGCGAACTCAAAGGGGAGCGCAGTTTGTTCGTGGACGCGAGCGTGTGTTTGTTAAGTTCGCGAACATGGAGTGGTCCGATGAAATGATGAATATATGCATTATTTCATTATTTCTTCTTCCCTTATTCATATAATCTTGCCAAAATCGAGGAGGTTGTTTGTATTCCATCACAATATAATGATCAAAATATAAGCTGCACTTCCTACTAATTCTGGAGGCGGCATGTTTGCACCGACCGTCTGTCGTGTGTCTATCTGGAGACCGGAGCGCGGAATTTAGCGCTCCGACAGGAGCATTGATGTTGCAGCCTGAGTGGGTACACTGTACATGTTCACGTTCGCGGAGCACACAGTGTTCGCAATCCACGGCGAACCTAAGTGGATACCCGGCTTGATTAATTAAATATTTGCGGAACAGAGGCAAAAATAAATTTTTCGTAGAGCACTCTCTAATGTTTCGCATTACGAACTTACTTTCACTTTCCAAAGGTATTCTTTAAATAAAAAAGCACTAACCAAACCCATGAAACACATACCGTTTCTTCATTTATTTTGCACAGGTCCAATTCAAATCAAATCAAGGCAGAATCCGAGGGACGTATGGGCTAACAGCTAAGCCTGTCCAGTAATCCCCTTACAGACCCCAAAACTTTCACCTGGACATCCCAGACGAACTAATTCTCAACTAAACAATGCATAGAATGAAGCTAACTGGGTTTTATTTAATCTGAAATAGTTTAGTTTGTTTTTGAGATGAGTTAAATGCAGGAATATATACGTTACTTTTATATTTAAGAAATACATAACAATAAATATCATTCCATACAGCATTTATGATTAAATGTGTACCTACTAGTTTTATTTTCACAAGCAGACAAAAACTTAACAATTAACACTCATAGTGTATTTTGGTATGAAACGATCAATGATTGGAAAATTTATGTCTCTCAGTATAAAAATAATATTTATCTTATCTAATTCTCCGCACAAACTTATATCTATTCAAAATAAACTTTATTAGCCAATTTATAAATAGCAATAAATTAGATTACCGAAATAAAAATGTATTTACACTAAGTCTGCGTTAAATCAATGTTTACATAACAAATACAATGTTAATTTCGTTATCGAACCAATAATTACCTAAAGAGCATCGGGTCAGCTTTAGGCACGAAAACATGTAAAAACTGTTGATATCCATAAGCCGTAAAATTCGTAAAATGATTAAACTAATCACGTTTGACCCTTGATTACATAATCTTATAGTCACAACTAGTTCAATGATTAGGATATTAAAATTGCGTACCTATTTTTCTATCGTATCTATAGTCTGTAGAATTTATTGTCATATTTAATCTATGGTAAGTTTAGCGCAGTGTTGTCTATGCTATCAGCTGACCATAGACTACAAAAGTAAGTTGACACCTGAGTCTTAGAGCCACATACTGAGGCTTACCTGAAGCTCTGCTTAAGCCGCCTCGCGTTTATATTGCACTTTAAGCTCGAGATTTAACTTCACAATAGCAATATAAACTCATATTTAATACCGAACTGTATACTTACACTTAATTTTTAAATAAGATATTCTATTTATAAAAATTTATTTTTATGTAAGAAAATATTTTATTATTATTTTTTTTTAATTCGATAAATTGTATTTATACTAATATTATAAAGAGGAAAGGTTTGTAATTATGTATGTATGGTTTTCACGCATAAACTACTGGACAGATTTCAAAAATTATATCACCATTAGAAAGCTGCATCTTCACTGAGCAACATAGGCTATATTGCATTTTCAAAAAATTAGATATCCTTACCAAAAATGCAATAAAGTAACCCAAGGTGTAAAAAATTCCTTGATAAAAATTCTGTCATCGCGTGCGCTGCGGAATCTATTATCCTTGAAGTACGAGGATGGTTCTTATAAAAAAAAAACGTAAACATGTATGTACCACGGGCGAAGCCGGGGCGGATCGCTAGTCTTCTATAAAATTGTAACCTCTATCTGTTTATGTTTTAGGAAATACATTAAAAATGTTTACGTAATTCTTAAAAAAATATTATTTTAAGTATTAAACATATCTAATCTGTGAATTATATGTAAGTGTAAACATCATCCTAATTTCCATGTCACCCCATACGTCAGAGATAAAATTAACAATTATTGTATGAGCCGTCAAAGGGCGCGCTGATTTTAATTAAGAAACCATTTATCCCCCACTCAACCTAGTTTCACAATAGATTTATCTTTTGATCACTGATAGCAATATTTTTAATATATAATTATGTAATATCGTAGTTCTAATTATGTTTTATTTTTCTAATATTTTATATGTTTCGTAATAACGAGATTTCTAAGAGCATCTGGCGGAATGATAATATGACATTGTAATAGACTATTTTCGCCCCGTAATTAATTTAAACGCAAAAGCTCCACAAGGGATGTAAGAAGGAAACGTGATCATTATCTTAGCTGGTGTCGTAGCAACTTTATGAATACGCTGCGTGTATCTGCCAGTCTTTTGTTCTGTCCCTTGTCAATCGTTAACACATTTACCTACTTACTACTGGGTGAAAACTCGCGAAACGAACGCCATTGTAAAGATCGCAGGCGCCACAATAGTATACGCCACGCTTATCGACTCGCTGGCGTCAAAGAACTTCAGAAGCTCGGTTTAGACGTTCGCTATCGCACCGTCGTTTGTCACTTCGCGCCGGGAGCAGTGATTGTCTCTAACAAATGACCTTTTTGAGGGAGCGACTCCTGTTCATATTTTAATTGACACCGCTAAAGTATCGTTACCGAGGGTAAATCTTATACAATGCGAATGCGAAACAAATATATTCGACTTTGACTCGTCCTCGTTAAATGAGCGCGCACCGAGCGTGTTATTTAGAAGCCTACTTATGTAACAGCGTGTGCGTTCGTGTATTAATCCCATTTGTGTAATAAAATCTGTGCCTTAGCCGAGCGATGTGAGGAGTGATCCGGCCCTGAAATGCGTGCCTCTGCACGATAATCCTGTTAGGTTAAGAAGGTTTCTACATATTACGTGCTTTGCTACGCCTTAAGGATTAAAACAACACGAATCGATATTTACATAGGCGTATAATATTCCATATTAAAGCTATATGAAGGCGAAATTCAATAAACACAGCGAATATATAATTCGGTCTTAGCCAGCCGGACTTAAGAGATTACGTGCGCCAAAGATGCAGAGGAGATTTAAAGCAAAGCTCGCCATGACAAGGTGGTCATCGCAAACCCGGGATCTTTACGGACAATGAAGACAAAGGGCGTTTAAATTATTCAGTCAAAGGAAAAGCGACTTTAATATCTCGCACGTGAACTCTATTTGTTAATATTTAATAGTGACGGCCAATTTCGGTTTAAGACGTGTAGTTTGCATGAGAGAGGAATCGGAGAACGTCTGTGAGCTAAACCTTCCCGGCGGGCAGTGGGGCCTCCCATAAATAATTAATCTGCAACGATGTGCGTCGAGCGGTTAACTTAATCCCGCTACAGTTAGGCTCGCCGGCCTTCTCTACGAAACTATTTTCGAGTTTCAATTATTTCTACGTCTCATAACCAACTTTAAAAGGTTTAAATTGTTACACTCTTAAATAAACACTGCTATTTTTGTGCAACACAATTAAAAACAAAGAAGCTATACAATAGTTTAACTTAATCAAACAGCGATTTAACAAATCCAATTACAACAGCCTTACGAGTATAAACATTTTAACGCTATGCTAATTTGCGCAGAAATAATACAAAAATAAAGCTAATACTTGAAGAATTGGTCCAAACAATTTATTCCATATTAAGTATAGGTGAAGCCCTACTGGCTGCCGTCTTGCGGTGGACGGATAGAACGCGGATTAGGCCGGCTTTACCGGCAAGACACTGCCTCATATACAAATATTGTAGATATATACAACAATGTTTGCTTACGAGAATGTCTTTTTATATCGCTGACATAACAAATAATTAACATTTTAGACACCTGTTGAGTGTTTACTGAAATTAATCGTTACATTTATGGCAAATCCTTATACATATAACATCATATTGTAAGAAGATTTAGTGCTTATAAATGTATTATTCATTAAAAAGTCTACAACATGCAACATTCAATCAATGTGTAAACTTAATACTCTAAACTGCAGTTACCTTTAAAATGCGTCGGTTCTCGTAACTCGATTTGGAAAACTGACTGGATATTGGATTAGAAACAATTTGGAACTAAACTTTAGCTGCAAGCCGGTTGATAGTTTAACCGTTAGCGCATACGCAAAATGTTTATGCAAAAGCATGCAATCGAAAGATGTGGAAGGGATATTATCTTTATTTTAATTTATTTATGCACATTTTTAAAACGTTGTTGATTTTTTATAAATTCGTATAATTTAGGTTTAGACTTTAGAGACATTAATTATAAATTTATTAACATTTGACATTATTGACATTAATTATTTCAAAGAATTTACAATTCACTTATTCAGTACGTACTTATTCAGGTTATTTAGTATGATTATGATTTAATCCCGTGGAATATTTATTACCTATATATAATTTAGTATTTACACACCTTTTGGCACGACGATTAATGTACCAGTGATAAATACATATAGCGAAGCAAAGGCGAGTTACTAATCATTTATATAATCCTATATATACTTCTCACATAAATCATAAGTAATTGTAACCATAAGTTTGTGTATTTTTTCATTGAGTTCCGGTAAATAATAGATATCTAGTATGATGCCATATTGCACAATGTATTCTAATATTTCTTCACGCAATATCAGCTCTTAATTGTGAAAGTTTAATTTAGATAAGAGATTAATTGTTAGTTAGTAACCTGAAAATGACTATTTGCTAAGGAATATTCCCTAAAACTTGAGCTTTAATTTTTTAAGGAATAATATCATTACCTATAGGATTTATTAGTATAAGTATTAAGCCAAAATTTGATACCAATATGTGAATTTTCCCAATTAACACTGATGAATACAAAGTATGTATATCTACCTATACAAGAAAGTATATCTAATACATATCTATATTGGAGATATATCAAGAACGGTGCAAGTAAAGAATTGGAGATGTCCCTTACTATATTTCATAGAATTTACAAATAAAAGTAACGAAAAATGTTAATAAACTAGACGCGGTAGAGAATCATCGAATTGGCCAATAGAGCTCGAATAATTAGCAACAATCACGGATAAACTGAACAGCTATCCCGCTAATACCGCATAATTCTAAATCAGCGTTGGTTAAAATAGCGTTCAATAATCACAACGCACTTAATGAATGCATTTGAAAAGTTAAAAGCCCATTGTTAGGCCGCAGCCACGCAGAGCGACTAATTAACATCGCGCGGTAATACCGCCCAGTGTAGAAGTGGACTTAGCGGCATTATCGCCTAAATTGTCCTAATGTTTAGTTGCGAGCGGTGGTCATTAGTGATTTTAGATACAAATGTGAATGGACATTGATTGTCCATATCGTGATATGATATTTTATTGAGTGTGTAAGAATTGTATGAAAACTTGCATTTCGAGTAATGCGATTTCCTTTTGATAAGCAAGTTAATTTAAAAATATATTAAAGACACACCAGGGTAATACAATAATTTATCTCCATTAGGTATACTATAAAATTAAACTGCGTCAATTAATGTTTTACGATAAATTAATATAATATTTATGTCTACAAATGCATATCGGAATGTAAGCCTTTGTATACTCTCAATTCTACGTCACAAGGTAAAGATCACACGTCCGCCGTTACACCAAGGACACGGTCAACCTACGCATCCCCACACCAAAAGATTAATTTTGTATGAAACCTATAATAATATCATAAGCCCATTCAAATGGGGGAGTCCATACAAGCGATTAGATTAACGAACATCGAAATTGTGTGCGAACTAAAACGCAGTATTTAGACGACGCAGGCAGACTCGATTTAGTAATTAATTTTACCGCGCGAAGTGCTCTAAATGCACTAGAAACTATAATCCTCATTAAAATGGGAATAGGCGACTATTCATTTTCCCATCAAATATAATTTTGGCTTCTAAACGCGAATATAATTATGTGTTTCAGCGAATCGGATGAACGCAGCGCGGTTCTAATGTACTCATTAAATATCCTAACACATCTTTTCATTGCATTTATATGTGTTTACATTGTGAATTAATTCACTATTATACTCCAGCCATGAAATGTACTTTGTAATTAAAACGAAAAGTACTTATGTTTACAAATACTTTTCATTATTAATTAGTATATAGGTACATAAACAATATACACATATGACATAAATGCATGATAAACTGAAAACAATACACGTATATATTTGAATCGCTACATAATATATGAATGATAATAGCAACGAAAAGAAATTAAGCACTTATAAAAGGCAATCCGACGGAATACAATAATACGAGGCGATCATTTCATTTTGTTCTCGGGTCGCTCAATTTTTCGCATAACGCACCGTCCGATGAAAACATAAATTAATCTCCTCATTTTTTGCATACAATTTTATATCATTGAGTTCAAATATCTGAATGCGATGCATTTCGCGAAGCGTAATCCCACGTCACATTGATAGATACGGATTACTTCTGACGAGATTGAATTATTTCATCGCGATAAAGCTGCATTATTTCATTACGTCATAAATGAATGAATTTCGACGACTTAAATTCGAGATTTATGTACCTATACGTACGGTGGGCAGGAATAAAATTCGGAATCAATATAGGACGAGCGACGAGCGTGTCGAGAGCGCCTGTGTCGACGCGATATCCGACACGGGTTGGGATTAAGCGACGTCAAATCCGGGATTAAGCGGGCCGGGATAAAGCGGACCGGTTGAAGCCCGGGTCAGCGGGATTCCGCCCGGGTAATAAAAGTGTCTGCAGCCGATTTAGGCTGAGCCCGCAGGCAATTCGGCTCGGTTACCAATTGCTAGGTAATTTCGTCGTGCGAGTGCGATCTGTCCGCACAAAGCCGTTCTAATGCCCGACAATGGGATTAGCCCAGTGTCGTCCGGCCCTTACAATTTATTGGACGGAATCAGTTGTCCGAATTAAGATCAAATGGAAGATATCTTGCCAATGTAGACAGTGTAATTTCCACTTCTATTGTTTTATGCTTCTATTTGCAATATCTACATGCTCTTGGCCATGTTACCTACATAATGTACAATGACCTATGGTTTAAATGACCCAACAAAATAATAACCAGAAAACGATAAAGTTGTGTTATAAAATAAAGCATTATTTAACCCCAAAAAAGTAACACAAGCATTATCCTTTCCCAAGTGTGCGCAATTTGCATATATTTATTTAGATAATGAAAGTTTTTCAAACTAATCCGCGCTTCGCAAGCCGCTCAACCGTTACGGGGGAACGGTAATCCGGATTGGAGATTCATTAGGCCCAGATTATACTTCATTGAAATCTGCCTTGAATCTGCGTAGTTATAGTAGTAAATTAACTGTATTATTAAAGTGAAACTTCTACGCGCGTTCAGAGTAAAATTTCAAGTTCGCGACATGGCAATACCGTCACATGATGGGAGTAAGGCGGCGATTTGGTACCCTTGAATCTTGCCAAAGAAGTTTCACTTCTGACACGTGTGTTCGTCACACACGCTCTTTTTTATTTATGTATAGGTAATCACAGTATATAATATATAACAAACAGCGGGAATTTTACTCCTTAACCCACGATCAAATCATTCTTTGACAAAAGTACGTTGGTATTTCTGAGCATACACACTGTTAATTCCGCTAATATCAGCTAACAGCCAATTTATTTGCCTCCGCATCGTTATTGAGGTAAAAAGCCATAATCAAAGGCAACATTATCCTTATTGGATAAGACTGGGGAGATACATCAAACGGTAACACGTGAGAACGTAAACAACGAATATATCGTATGAAAGCTCATGTCGTTAGGGATATTTATTTATTTCATATATAATGTATTCAATTCAACCCCGGTGTATCTATTAAATCGGATAATACTTACAACTTATGACTTATTTTGGCTAATGAGGCTTATTCAATTTGGGAATGAGTAGATAGTATAAGGTGAAGAAGTAGGGAAGAAAAATATTGCTAAAACCCAAAACAAACTTGATTTATAACGCATATACACAAACACCAGCTTAAGCGCATTTATTTTTTCCAAACCAACACGCATAAACACATCGCAAATAATATGAATTAATATATTGAAACAAAGATTAAAGCGCAAAACGTAGCTTACAGAATATTCAAAAACCGGCGCATAATCCGTAGTCGGAGCTTATCTCTTTATACGAGCCGGGCCGGATTACATCGTCCACCAGGTTATCCCGATAAAATATAATATTCTACGAATATATGAGTATATTTTAATAATTATTTCCATACTCATAACATGCTATTGACTAAGAGAAATCTGCTTTTATTGGTGGAACAAAAACAAGATTTTATTTAAGCAATTTCGTCTAACTCTACATTAATTCAATATTAATCTATTAATTAATTACTAAGATATTATGTTCTTTTATTATAAGTACTAAAAAAATCCTTACAAACATCGTCTCAAAAAATGATATTTAATAGAATATAAAGCTAGAATTGCACCCGAAACTTCTAAAACTTTATTAAACTTTGCCAGAAAATGATAAAAAACCGGTTCTTTAATACGAATGTTTATAAATTTTGGCAACAGTAACTATTGAATAGCCATAAAAATACTATTGAATTGGATCTTTCACATGACTGCAATCCTCCCTTTGAATGTAGTCAGATTAATGGATTAAGCAGAAGATTATAAATAACTAGCGACCCGCCCCGGCTTCGCACGGGTGCAATGCTGATACTAAATACACTACAGAAAAACTGTGAACGTTGTACATATATAAAAACATAGCGTCGCCCGCTCCGGCTTCGCACGGGTATAAAATAGATAGCCGGGCGGCCGGCCTGTAGCGCTGCAAACGCTACGTCCCGCAATTTTTAAATCTGTAATATCTTCGAAAATATTCACTTAAATCATACGGTGTAAAGGGCCATATAGATCTATATTAAATGAACAATGTATTCAAGGTATTTAATTGGTTAAGGATTAATGCTGTATTGGTTAAAATCGCATCGAAAATTAGCCATTATTTGTCGTAAAAAGTAAATGACAAAAAAAAGTTATTGTGGGTTATTCATAAGAGATAGACATAT
Organism: Colias philodice; assembly: GCF_061535455.1. Lineage (NCBI taxonomy): Eukaryota > Metazoa > Arthropoda > Insecta > Lepidoptera > Pieridae > Colias > Colias philodice. Next base: position 3,875,949 of record NC_143091.1, on the reverse strand, counting down.
ACCATCGCGGACTTTTCTGTAGACCTTTTCAATGTGTATAATACTTAGTACATTATTTTGATAAAACTCGTAGGGTTCAGCCTGCGTTTGCAATTTAAGCGGAAAAAATGTAATTTTTTACGACATCACATTAGAGACCTCAAAAATAACAGTATTTCTCCACTATTTAATGGATGTTATTATACATATAAACCTTCCTCTTGAATCACTCTATCTATTAAAAAAAACCGCATCAAAATCCGTTGCGTAGTTTCAAAGATTTAAGCGTACAAAGGGACATAGGGACATAGGGACAGGGAAAGCGACTTTGTTTTATACTATGTAGTGATTGTCTGCTGCGCAAAGACCCGTACACGCGTGTTTCCACAGATAATGTATATCGTTCAATTATTATTAATTGTAAAGCTTCCTATTATACTTGTGAAATATTTATTTCCAAAATCTCGTTACCTAGTAAGTCAAGTTATGAAGAATATTATTATCACAACTTCTAAAAAAGAACGAAAATATGTAACTTATAGAATTACAATCCTTTATCTACCTATACTACCTAAAAGCTTCGATCAGAAAATTGCTATTTGTAATTTCCACACAGTTAAACTGCATAGCATCCATCAATTTTAGTATAAAACACGAAAAACATCATATAGGTATATGTTTGTACGACCCGCTAATACACGGGACCCTATCGTAGGTCGCGGTTCTACCCCATTGCAAGGTTCATTGACTATCCAAATCCGAAGCGATCACATAAAAAATAAACCTTACCCTGTCGTATTAGGGTTACTTTTGGAATGTAGGTTAATATACTTTCTATTGATAATCGTAGCAAGCGGATTTGCTAAGTATCCAAAAGGTAGGAATAATCCAGTATTTTTTATATTTCATAGTAATTTGTACAATAACATATTTTCCATAAATTATTAAAACATTAAGAAAAATAAACATATTTTATATTTCCTTACTCTCACATTAAAAATATATTAATACATTTAATATAGTTTAAAAAGCACGTAAAGTAGATACCAAATAAGAGATCCCGTTTACATTATTGGGGTCACCATAATTTTGTGTACCGGTACTAACTTCATTACTGGATACTTGAAAAACACGTTGTAAAACTTATTTTTTGAGCATACAGATGTCTTCATTAACCAAAGTACAGCAGTGACAATAGCCAATAATAAATAAATAACTTTAATATGCTGTTGTTTACAAATTAAAGTTGTAAAAACATTTATAATGAGTAATTTTAAATGGATTTCGGATTTATTCGGGGCATTCATATTCTTATAATTTGTCGTCAGAAAAAAACTAAAACAATAATTACTATTACATAATTAAATTTATTTTTGAAGATCAGTATGTATGGATAAATCTTATCGCTTCTTTAATAAAATCTAATAATTTATAAGATAATATTTTTATGTATCCATCTATTTATAATTCAAGATGAAGCTTCATTAATTCTTATAATATTTATTTATAGCTGATTTATTTTAAAAATAATTGAAACTAATTATTAGGTCATGTATTTTTTTTTTATTAATTTACACCGAATGAAATATTCTAGGAAGAAACTTTGTCATAGGTATTTTTAAATACTTCGAAAATATTGTAAACGACAAAAACAGAAACATGCAGCCCATAAAATAATACATATTAAATAGAACAGATATACATATTAATTAATAGACGTAAAACTTCCAAAAATTATTTACAAGAAAAGGTTTCCTTTTCCTTTTCCTCCTGGACCTCATTTTATATCCCAATACCTCACAGTCTGATAATATATAGAGAAAACTTTAAAAGGAATACAATAAATTCGTTAATACATGAACGGAACAAAAAACTAATGATTATTCAGTGTTAATTGGAAAGTATAATGAATACCAACCAACTTAAGGCTTACATTAGTTTTTATTCACTCTGCTATAGCATAGCTATAGTTAATATTCTTTATAGCCGTTACCTTATTTACATGTAACTTTAATAATGTAGGATTGTGATTGAATATTCAATAACTTCTCAGTGTACAGTTGTAGACAGTTTGTCTGTAAGTAAATTATTATTCATCATGATTAATATTTATTAATTTGTATTTTTAACTGTGTAAATACTATATAAACCTTTTTCTACATATAAAATAAGACGTGTTTAAGGTTTCTATACTAATATTAAAACAATACATCATATATTTTATTTGTCATAAATCATAATAGGATCGGTCCATCCAGAGATAATCGCATGTGTCTCGTTCTAACACTACGACAGTATCCGCAAATCCTATCCCCGTCTCGCTCTAATCCCTTATTTGAATCTTATCAGATCTTAGGAGATATACCGCGGTAGTGGTCGCATACATGTTAGTTGTAAGATTATCCGTCAGGGATGTCCAAACTTGATAAAAAATATTTTTGTTAAAATTTTTAAAAGGCATTAAACGTTAACGTACCTAAATACGAATTTATATCTTAATTTGAATGCACTTTTTAATTATTATAGTTATCGCTCAAGTATGTAAAAACTAAAAACCATTAACTGGTTCTCATTTAGCAAGTCACAAATGTGAAGCACAAAGCACATTTAACAGCACACATCATTTCCAAAAAACATCAGGTATCATCTTAGCGCAGCCCTATTAAACCAGCGTTTATTAAGGCTCGTCCACACTAAATCCGCGATTAATGGCCAATGGACGCGCGATTGAAGCTAAATTTATGTTTCTGCACGTCGACAGATTACGTTGACACTAGAGGGACGTACGCAGCTGCCGTAATCCGCCTTAAGCGATCCGAAGATTTCCAATTTGAAATGTTGCCTACACCTGCTTCACGAATTCATTCATATAAATATAGATTTGTTAACGCAGTTTATATGTTAGTCAACCGCGTGTAGAAAAGAAGCTGATATGAGGATTCTTATAGCCAAGTCTTTATCACTTTATTGAACTGATAAATGTAAGCAATGCCGCTTTTCAGGCCTTTTATTTTAAATTAGCTCACGAAAATCAGTTTTTGTAGTGAAAATAAATTATGAGGGAATTGTGTAAATCCAATACAAAATATAGGTAAAACACAGCATTATTTTGAATTATTAAAACAATATGTTAACTATAATACATCTCATTAGAACATTGACCAAATATCTATTCAAACAAATGTACTAAAAAGCAGAGCAAAAATAATTAAAAGAACAACTCATAATTGTTTAGCTGTTTAAATTTAACGAGCCGTTTTATAGGGCTATACCTATACCGTAATAAGATAATATTGCTAACCCTTTGTAGAGATTAAGATTTTGCTAAGGGCGGGTGTACAAACCCCAGACGGGGTCTGGACCCTTTGTCGTTCACTTCTATGGTTTTTACGATGCTTAGACGAAGGGATAAATGTTATAATATTTATTACATTCCACTTAAGCGGGGCCTTTAGCTTGTACACTTTTAATCCATTTTTGATGCATAAAACATAAAGTAAAAACATTTATTTAAATCTACAAAGACTCCGATAAACGTTCTACGAATGGAAAATTATTGTAGATTTTTTAAAATAACCGCGTGTTTAAATATTAATATTTAGTTAACATTCGTTTGGTCTACTAACTATTATGCACTCGACAAGATATATTTGCGACATAAAATGCATTACAAACCAACAATTCAGCATTTCAAAATCTTTAATTACAAGTAGAATAAGGTTAAGCCGCAACCAAGTACGGTCGATCTTAACAAATGTACCGGATCATCCTCGCATCCGTGAATCGACTTTATCGATCCATATCAAGCTTAGCTGATTGCGCTTCTTTATTGCCAACGGATTAAATACAGCTGTAGGTAAAGTACCTACACATACGTAAAGTATTTAAATTTCAATATGTTTTCTGAGTTAATATTTCATACTCGAAGAAGGTCGATGTTAAATTATGTAATAAGTTTTCCTTAAAATATTAAAATTTAACTACTCATTTCCGCTATTTAATGCTATATTCAAATGTCTAATGTAAAATGAAAATAACAATAGTTAGATTTCTTTTTCTTTTTCACTCAGGGTAGTCCAATTCGTAGCGTATTTACATTAGAATATACACACAGTTTCATCCGTGTATCTTGTGACACACACATGCAAGGTTAAAACATTGTATAAAACACACACAGCTATATATAATCTCGTGTCCGTGTGTGCGTTAAGCTGAATGCAAGCCACAAATTGGGCTCAAGTGCATGGGATAATCTCCCTATGATTGATGAAGCAGCCGCCAGCCACCCTTCTTATCTTTGTTCCTCGCTGTCTTACGAATATGCCTTATGACAAAATGTATTGCTTGATTTAAAGTTCAATTTAATCTCGCTAAAATTAAATTCAATGAAGCTTTGCCACTCGGATTAACAAAGCATAAAGTAGTCAAATATTCTAATAATTGTTTTTTTTTTTATTATTGTTTTATTTATTAGCTGTATCTAATTAGAATATAATTAGATCGTCCGGTGTGGACCCAGCTAATTCACATGAACTTGCAATTTAACCGTATTAATGCAATGTTTACGCGGCTTTTAAATCTTCATCATAGATACAATGAACTTATTTGTTACCGTCACGTAATAGGTTTTATAGCGTAAAAAAATATAAAAACACGATAACAAACTACAGCAGTAAACTCGGGTTTAAAATCAAAACACGAATGACCCTGTGTAAACAAAAAAGTGACACAACTATCGCTCTTACATATATGTACATATGTGCTATAATAGCGTGTAGCACGAAAGTTTTTACTATGGTAGAAATCTATAGGATAATCCCGAAGGATCAAGCCGGCGGTAATGCCTGTGGGATAAGCAGGCTTACCGCCTGTAACATCCGAACGTATTGCGTTTTCAGCAAACAAATACATTTAAATCAAAGCGAAATTGAATTTTAGTTATACTATGAAATATTTACGTGAAAGACATTTTTATTTCATGTATTTTTCTTAAATGAAACTTTTCAGACATTACACTTTTATACCGTCTATATCTAAAAGATGTATAATTTAATTGAAGAGGAAAATATATGTCGTGTCTTAAGTTTTACATAATAAATTAATTATTGAAGTTTAAAAAAAACGCATTAGCCTTGAAAATATCCAAAAATCAATAAAAAAAATAAACTAGATCCGAAACCTAATACTTACGTATCGTAATTCATAACACTATCAAGATTGATCATAAAACGCCACGTCTGAAAATAAATATAGAGCTTAGAAATTATAGACCTAATAAATAATTTTTATATTAGTCTAGGAGCGTATCAGAATTCCTACTCAAATTTCCGACTTCATTCACAAATTTCTAAACAACACCTACACTTTTAGAAGCGTCATTTCATCGTTCATGATTTTTATTTTGCATTCACATTTTTATCCAGATAATTCTCCAAACATTCTAAATGAAAGTTGTCAACTATTTTAAAAGATCGTTAAATTCCAATCAGCACCACCAATTTGATACAATTCGTACCTACGTCTTATTAGAATACGCAAGGATCGTCTCCGATTCTTAGCTTCAGCTTAGCTTAGCGGTAACAAAGGAAGAATCGTATATAGCACATACAGAGCTTACTGGTCTGATCCGGATGAAACCGGATTAGGTAGCCGCAGCCCACCGCCCGGGATACATCTCCTACGGGATTACGAAAATCCGGATTTACTTGAATAACTTGCTCGGGATTTACATTGTAATCGCCTCCTAGGTAATAGAATTTCGGATGTGTTATATTGGTATAAAAACAGGTCTTACACGAGTTTTTCGTTAGTGCTTTAGTATTTGGTAGATAATTTGTTTGTACGCAAAGTGTTCTGTGTCAATTTGCAATTTTATTATACGAACAACAAGATAAGTATTTATGCAAACTTATTAGAACATTAATGTATTTAGTAATTTTCTTATAAGAAGTTGTGTATGGAAAAGGAGAGATGAAGATCTTATTCGATAAATGTTGCAGTGTTAAACGAAGACGTTTAGTATAAATTGAGAAGCCGTTACCATCTTATATATAAAATTCTCGTGTCACAATGTTAGTCTGCATACTCCTCCGAAACGGGTGGACCGATTCTCATGAAATTTTCTGTGCATATCGGGTAAATCTGAGAATCGGCCAACATCTATTTTTCATATGTACCACGGGCGAAGCCGGGGCGGACCGCTAGTGTTTATTTAAAATATTGTTGAAAAGCTAAGAATCAAACAACATAAATTGTTAAAATAAATAATATGTCATATGCAAAACGCATGCCTTTGTCGATCTATAAACCAATAAATTAATCAGTTATGATTAGGTTTTAAAATATATATGGTAATATAATGAAGAGTTTAACAGGTTATACATACAGCAAACATAACGGATGCGGATTAGTGGGCTCCAGGGTCAAACGTCCGTTTTATAGATTGTCATAATCACGATTATCTTTTAAAATATGAATCCCATTTAGTTATAATGTACGTAATATGCTAATATTAATTTATGATAATACTACCAATTGAAATTCTTTTTTTATTAAAAAACATAATTTATAAAATAACGAAACTATGTTTGCGTTGTAACGTAATTTATAACCAAGAGTGACGTGCTAAATAAAAGAACTGTCAACTTTCCCGCGCAAAAATACTGGCAATTTGTAAAAGAATAAATTCGAATAAACAATCATAACACCATAGATAATAATTAATAAGGAACCAAGACCAACACGAAAATTCGAAATTCAAACAACACAGATTATATAGAGATTGAATCCATCTCTTTGTCAACACATACTGAAGTGTAGCACACACGGATACACGTACGTGTATGGATCAGGACTAAGCCGGATTACTCGACCGTCGGATCTGGATTGTATCCTGAGGTCGAAAATATTATAGATTTTCGCAAACGAAAAATGTTTTAGAATTTTAATTTTCCGTGAACAAAAATATTGTCTAAAGCAAATCCTTACTATCAAAGTTAAAATTTCCAGGTTTTCTTCATTTACGACCGGTTTCAATATGTTGTGTACTTATCTTATTTGACAGTTAATATGATAAGTAATGTTTGAAAATAGATCACAAAAAGTGTTAAATAGTCTAACAGTAACATTATCCGCAAGTGGTGAAACTTTTCCTTTAAAATAAGTATGTTCAGAACATTATAAGTAGGTACTTAATATTATGAGACTGTTTGAATTATAATTAGATAGTATATTAATACAATGTAACATTACCTATATTACAGTATATAACAAAATATGGGCTTATACATAATCAAATAATTTTTCTGCGTTTTTCCTAATTTCTTAGCTTTTAAAAAAGTAATCATAGCTCTTTCTATCCACATATTTATGCCAACCCGAACATACCGTTAAACTACAGTTTTATAGGCATTTCATTAGCTTAATCTCGGGCTAGGCATTGCAATAATATTCGGCTTAAAACTGAACACTATTAGTCGTAATATAAATCGATAGGACGTACAGGCTGCGATTATCCGGATGATCCGGGCCGGATCAGCCTCGTGTCGCCCGGAGATAAAACGGGTACTCCCCTCACTACGCTTTTGGATACGTAACACGTATGCTGTGTACATTGATTTGATATAGTTTGGAATGGTGTAGATGCGTTATGTTAAAACGTATAAATCTATTTGGATAAGGACATTTTTGAAATGTTAAGTGTATATAATGTTAACTGTGGCGGAGCTGATTCGCGTAGATTTCGATGAAAAATTACCTGGTTTTGGATAATCCTTTTAGAATGTGATTTGTGAATTAAAATATTTGAAATTGTGTGTGCGTCGATACAGATGGTAGATATTTTGATTTGATCGATGCAGGAAGGAATGGAAACTTTAGAAGCATTTACGATATTATGAGGATACATTAAAATTATTATTTAAGCATGCAAGATTAATTATAAAATCTGCTAAAGAACTTCTTATCTCAGTATAATCTGATACCAAATACTAATATTTTTCATATTCAAATTAGTTATTTTTTTATATTATGTTAATAATATCAAAAATAGTATACTTATGACTTATCATTATAATATCATCTGTAGGAAATATAATAATATTTTAAAAAATATGAATAATTATTATGATCTGTTCAATTTAACTCTCTTATCAGATACCTTGATCTCATACGTGCTTATTTTTAAATGTCATAATTTTAATTCAAAAACGTTAGATGCAAAATTATTATTTACAATACGCCTTATACTTTATTCAAAATAAAAAATTCCATACAATAAAAAAAACAAATCGGCTTATCTATATAAAACCGGCTTAATTCGTATGATGAAGCGTCGGCAGATTAAACACTATTATTTCAATTTATATTTTTATGGCTTATCTGTTCATAATCATATAAAATCATATTAATTATCGATATTATGACAAACAAGAATAAAATATTAAACAATTTTATAACTTGTGAACTGAATATCAATCATATTATAGGTAAATATTTTGTATTCTATAAATAAATCATTTTAATTTCATTTCAAATTTTCAATGTATCTGGTATATGATTGATGCATATTTTAAAACAATAAAAAGCTATGGCTAAATAATTTTTAAATAAAAATATTTTTTTCTGCTATCGGTACACAGGTACGAATTGACAAAAAGATATATCTACAGCGGAGTATAATCCGAGGGGCATTGTGCAATCGCTAATCGGCGCGGATCGACGCACTCGACTTGAAATTAATAATGATTTATACCGACCGATTAGAGGCATTAGGTATTAACTCGCCACCGTGTCTTTGGCGGGCCACGTGATGTATGTAATTTCTACGAGTATATTATTCTTATCTTTTATTCGATGTACCGAGCCTTAATCCTTTTATTTAAGACTCAAATTTGCATGTATAATATGACAGGTGATACTTAAAGCTAATCGGACGAACGGAGCTTAACGCTCTTTGTAAACGATAAGTAGGGAAATAAAATTATGTTTATCTATGTTAAACATCTTAGAAAAACTTCGCATGTTCGCGAGCGATTCCAAAAGGAATATTTTATGGGAAAATGTTATATCTTTTGTATTCAATGACTTTTCCCAGATTGGAAATTGCGTCTCTAGATTACTGGCAACATTCTTAATTTTTTTAATCGTGCAATGTCTCATTATTTAAAGCGCAGCTGTGTTTGATACGTTAAAGAAATTCTTATTGTTTTTGAATGTGTTGCGCAACGTTTGTATGAGTGTGTAGAGCGGCTTAAGCTTTGTACGCGCCTTACGGCCAGACGGGATGTCCCGGATTAGATTTAAGGGGTAAAAGAACTCGAAAGGGATAGACATAGACAGATTTACTATATAGTGACAAGGACAAAAGATCAGAGATTTAGAGATTATGATTCATAAAGAGCAGAGAATGAATGGAAAATTATAACGGAGGGAATCAACGTAGGGAATTAAGGCGCACGCTCAATGTTATGAATTCGTGTCATTTTGGATTTCATGGAGTATGCGCTCCTGCTCTGCATTGAGGACTTTCATTAACTTTAAATCGTGAATTAATTTGTTTTAAACATCCTTTCGGTGTTTATGAATATTAATCATAAAATATCTTTTTTATAAATAAAAAAAAACTAGCATTTTCCTGTTTTGCGACTATTTTGAATTATATGGCACACCGCACAATATAGTTTGATAGAAATTCTAAATTATGATATTGTGAATTAAAATCACATTAAAAATTGTTATATTATTTTCCCATAGAGCTTCTATAAAATATCTCAGTATAATCAACACGCCGAAAATTCTCAAACCAAACTGACGTCGGCCGAATTGAAAGATATCAGTAAATCAATTAAAGAGGAGATTAACGCAAGATGAGGTCCAACAAAGAGTGCGAGGGGACCGCGCGTGACGAGGAATAAACGGTGCAGCGACGTTTCTATAGATTATCGTTACTTATCCTACTGATAGACGCATTGATACTGTGTCTTTCCGGCGTAAGTTTTGAAGAACATGCCGAACTAAGTTAAGTTTTAAACTTTTGTTCTTATAAAGATTGAAATATATGTACAATTTGAACACTTTTAAATAATTAAAAAATAGGTAGGTATAATTCCTTATGATGTTTGTTTTCATTAGTTTGACAAACGTTATAAACACGATATTTAAATTTATTTGCAATATTATAAAGATTTTACAAAAAATTATGTTAATTTTCTAAATGGGTTCTATTCTATGCATAGATTATCCATAAATTTGAAATACTTTTTATTTGAGTACACCAACCTCTACAGTTATCATACTTGTAAGTATACCTACTGCATAATGCACACCTAACGCTTTATCCAATCAAAGCTTAATTTTGAAATATATTTGTTCTAATATTTCCTAAAAAAAACAACTAGTACTTGCAACTTACCAGTAATACCCTTATTCAGTATGTTGTTAAAGGCCTCATTCTTCGGGGACAGATGCGGGGTGTGCAGCGGCCGATCGTGGTGGACCGGCGCGGAGGGCGGGCGGGGTACAGTGCGCTCCTCCGGCGAGCGGCGCGGCGGCGTCTTGCTGCGACGGATCTCTGATGATAGACTCTGGAACAATATTGGAAGAAATTAGTTGATATGAATGAGATATGGGACATTTTAAAGAATAGAAACATTTCGATCACTAGGCGGGTTTCGGAGTCCGAAACCCGCCTAGTGATCGAAATGTTTCTGGTCCGAAATTCGGACCCGCGTCCAGCGCCAAAATTTCGCCTCTTTATTCTATCAAATGATGAAATGTGTTTAAAAATGACATATTTCTGATGATAGAGTCAGCAATGATATGGAAAGTCGTTCAAAAGACAATCAATGTAAAATATAGAGAATGAGACATGAGTGTATAGTTTCTAATTATTTTTCAAATTCTATGTAATAGAGAAGTGTGTTCAGTTCCGAACTTTTTGACTACCAACTTGTAATATGTCATATTTTTTTCTTATTTAAGGAAAATGATTTCCTTCAGTTATTGTGGCAAATAATAAGCTACGTGGGCCCTAATGCCAATAAGGTAATTGTTAAAGGACGATAAAATCAAAGAGAACCATAAAAAAGAATATCCTATTCATATTATTGCATCATCCTACGAATGTTTGATATATCATTGTATTTTATATTATTAATAAATTATATTGTAACTACATAAAAAGGCAGGTATAATTCCAATTCTAATCTAAGAAAGTCGAACCACTTAAGACAAAGAGATTCAAATTGGACACTTGTATTGCGTCAGAGCATTCATGAGCCGCACTGATTACGCTCATTGAACGATTGAGGCTCCACAACATGGCGATTGGCGAATCTGAGCTTTAATAAGGTTAAACAGAATAGATAAAAACACTGACAGACAGACGCGTATAAATTATTGTTGTGCTAATCAATTTGCAAAAGGTGAATGGAGCAATATATGGTTTTGTGAACGTTAGTAAAGGAAACAGGTAGGTAGTTTAAATTAATTTATTAAAATAAATAGGTTCGTAAATATTCGAATAATTAAATTAAGTGTTTATTTATAAAGTCCATACTTTTACGGATAACTCATCTTTGACCGTTAAATTGTTGTATTTTGAATACATAGAGCGCGCGTAAAGGGTCCATACAAGAACGTAGAGTACCCCAGCTTTTTTTGAAACTGTATACGTTCTCATGTCGACTTTATAGTAAACAATTGTTTTAAAAATTATAAATAAATGTTTGTAACAATGAATAATCATTACCCTTTTCCTATTATTTTCAATGGTTAATTATTACGATTATCATCATCTTAATTGATTATCTGAAAACGAATTTTCAGACAACCGTCGATCAAAATGCACAAAACTGAATAGCCATCCCGCAACCCTTGCAACAAGGAAGGCAATAAGAGGCCATAGAATCGTCGATTCGCGCCACAGATCTGTCTAATATCATATTGGAATTTGTGATGCCGTTTGACCCCTGTTAACCTAGATTACGCTCCTCGGCGCCTGATTCGTCCTCCCAGCATGATTGTGTTGTGACACAAACTGTAATGTATTATGTGTTAACTCTTGCAATCACGGCTAGCACCACAATTACAATGGATACGTTCGCCGAACCTACAATTTATTTTGTTTCGTGATAAGTAATGTATGGACGGGTTAAATGCTTGCGTTTGAAAGGACGAAGAGGTTGATGCTGTTTTGCATTTGTACTATGATGAATTGAGAATTATGTAATATTTCAGTAGATTAGATATTAAAATTTATATCAACAGAAATAAATTCATGAGTAGGTACATAATAAGGTTATTTTGACCCCATCAAATAAATTTAATTAAAATATAAATATTTTGAGTTCCAAAAATTGAAATTACTAAAAATGGTTGGGAATCTAGACAAACAGAAAATCAAACTTAACTTAACTTAACTTAACTTAATGATCCTTCAAACATCACCTCACTATATTTACCTTAGTTAGGACACGAATCGAGAACAAATTAAATAGTTCTTTGTTATATAACCTACCTATGATAACATGCTTCCGCTTAAATATTTATTTTAAATATAAACCGTGGGAGTAATTAATTTGGGTGTTATCACCCTTAACAACATATTTATTTAACATTGTTTCACGTATCAACTTATTATAAAAAAAATATAGGTACCGGCCGAATTGAGAACCTCCTCCTTTTTTTGAATTCGGTTAAAAAACAACCAACACTGTGCCATAAACATGAAAACTTCAGAGCGATTGTTAATATGTTTGTCTGTGTGTCAACAAAAACGTTTGAAATTGCAAATTATGTTATTAAAACGTCATACAAAAATCATATCTTGTGGATCATACCAAAAGCATCACCCCTAATAAGGTGTCTTGCAAAAAGATATCCTCATATACAGACATACACGTTTAAAATTATGCGCATTTGTTTCATAACGAGTAACAATTTAATAATTAATACGAAAAACTTATAAATACGTAATTAAACACGCCTTCCCCGCTTTAACAAACAGAGCTCAACGCTGTCAGTTAATGTAATCTTCGAATGTCACGTAAGATCATTAGGAATAATACACTTACTCTATTTACCAACTTATCTCATGATGTTGTTTAAATAATGTATTTGTGCTACTGTGAATTGTGACACACTAGCATGGAAATCTTTGCAAATATGTGTGTATTCGATTTCCATAACATGGTAGTACAAGGTACTAAACTAATGAACGTTTAAAGTAACATAACCCTAAAAATTAAAATACATAATTTGGAAAATCTAAAAGTGCACGCCTCATAATTTTTTTTTAATAAATATTTATTAATTATTATTTTTGTTTATTTAATAACAATTAAACCACATCGAATCAGACCCTGAAAAATGAAAGGGTTCTATTCCTGAGCATACTCAAGCGTAAGAGAGAAAAAAAGACTCGATTAGTAAAGTATTTCGGTCACTATCGTGTTAACAAGAAAAAGGATCCGCACATACAGACACACGGACGTCCAAGACAGAACTTTTTTAAACTGTTTTTTAACTAGTTTAAATAACAAAAATGACATCAAAAATATCATGAACGTTAAAAATAGTGTTTTTTCTTAATAAGTGTGTGTATGTATTATCTTACAAGTGCAATGTATGATACATAAAGACATTTTAAGTTTGAAAAATCAGATGTTTTGCGCGAAGTGACAGTAGTACCCACCTCAACGCTTCGCTTATGAGGCGTGCAAAAAACAAGTATCTACAGATGCAGTGTATATTATATATCCTATATCTGATAATAATCATAATAGGGTTAAAAGTTTTTATTGCTTAAAAATTAAAAACACATTTAATATCAACCTCCAAACTTCCAATTATAACAAAGTAAATTATTTACAATTTTGTTGCTATTGAAAGAAACAAGCAAAAATAATTCGAAGCAAGGAAACTCCAGTGATTATAAAACAATTACACATCTTTATCATAATGAAGCCAGTATATTTAAATGTAAAAATAAAACTTTTTAATAATATAATGATTTGGTAACAATCAAATCTAACAATTAATAGTTGCTACTAAGCGCCCTTGAATCGCAAACAATATATTATGAAATACTTTCATTGCCACAAATAACGAAATGATTATTTTTTGGGTTTTAATAAAATATGTTAAACTTTTTAATACATTTACAGTCTACAACAGCATTTTAGCATCAATTTCGACTCTACAATACCTAGTTAAATAGCTTAGAACATATTTTATGCCAAACATGACGTTAAACAAATTCGAAGACATGTTGACCTTTTCTAACAAAAGTTTACTAGAAAATCGATGCGTGTACGCAGGCAAATTAAATTCAAATGTATTGTTTAGAAACCTGAACACATTAAATCTTGTAGCATCAAACATAGATCGCACCGAACATGCTTATCTGAACAGGGGCTGCGTAATGGTGACATACAAACAACAACCAAAACACGATAGTAACATTTACCATGGCATTACGCGTTTTGTCTATCGCACTGAGCCACGATTATTTATGTCCCACTTATTTATACGAGATAACGTGAATATCTCGTATTTGTATAAGATGCGAGTTATCTTTTAATTCTACAGCTGTCAACGATGTCGGAGGCGTACCTCACATGCTCATTGTGTTCTTACTTCTTATTCTATTTAATAGATCAGCGTTACGTAAGAAAAGTACCTACACAAAATCATCATCATCCCTATATACGTTCCCACTGTTGAGGCACGGGCAATATTATAATGAGAGTACATGCCATATAATCCACCACGCTGACCAAGTGGGGACTGCGGATTGGCGGATGTCACATGTCGTCGTACTTTTGAGTTTTGATTCTGACATGTCGGTTTCCTCACGATGTTTTCCTACACACAACATTGGAAACAAATTGGGAGATTTTAAGCTATTGCATAGCTTCTATCGCGGGTCTTGAGCGCGGGGACCGAATCCAGAAATTCCGTAACGAAAAAACCTCACGCTCCCCACTCCGACGGGCACACTCCTTTACCGCGGCAGTCCCCGAGTGCCACACGTCTTTTTTTTAATATGGTCTTGCTTTATTTTGAAATTTTAAAATATTTATTACTCTACATTTACCAAAATTTTGTGATTTTTTTTGCATAATACATACTAATTGTGTCTGTGTATTTCTTTGTCAGATAAGACTGATGTACCTGTTGTAATTTGCAGTTATCACGATATGGGAATTCTATGTGTTCCAATCAAGCGACCCATAAAATAATACCTTGATAGAGCAACTTTAATGTGATAACTACTTAAAGCTTAACTTATCAAAATTTAAACATAAAGCTATAATATAATTTACTAGTTGTCCGCCCCGGCTTCGCCCGAGGTACATATGAAAAATAGATGTTGGCCGATTCTCAGACTTACCCGATATGCACAGAAAATTTCATGAGAATCGGTCCACCCGTTTCGGAGGAGTATGCAGACTAACATTGTGACACGAGAATTTTATATATAAGAAATATCACATATTAGCAATAATTGATAAGAGATTAACTGGCCAAAACTAAAAAAAAGATAACATATTAAAACCTAGAAATGTAAATCGAATGTGAAGCATATAAATAATACAAATAAATAAAAAATACAAGAACATCATTTAGGTAATTACTTAAATGTAATATAATCGCTACTATATATAAAATGACGTAATCATTACTATTACAACATACTAATTTAGCAAACACGTATGGAAGTTTTTACTTTAGATATGAAAAATACGCACAGCGGTGATAAGAAACCTAAAATGTATCTGTAGTATTAAATATGACATACGGATTTTAAGGAATTAATAACAAACAAATCTATACATATAATAAATCTGTAGAAGGGTCAATTCTGTACATTGAAAATATTGAAAAAATAAATAGCAGGGGGTGTTACTGGATCGATACCAAACCCAAATATGTGATTAAAAAAATTTTTGTCTGTCTGTCTGTCTGTCTGTCTGTCTGTCTGTCTGTCTGTATGTGAAGACATCACGTGAAAACTAACGGTTCGATTTCGATGAAACTTGGTATAATTATACCTTATTATCCTGGGCGTAAAATAGGATACTTTTTATCCTGAAAAAATACGAAGAAAAAAAATAATCTTAATTTTTCAGTTTTATCCATAGACGTTGTTCTGTAGAACAGCGAACACACGTTGGGTATTATTATAGGCCTAGCCGTATTTGAGTCCAATAGATATTTATAAGATGTTATTGTCAGAGTTACTCAAAATGGAGAAATGAACCATCCACGCGAAGACCGACATCCGCGCGGACGGAGTCGCGGGCGGAAGCTAGTATAAATATAAAAAATGTTATCAACTACATTTAATTATCCATTTCATAATAATAGCAGAACATTCTTATATAGTTGATCTGCTATAATAATAATTCGTGTAAAACCGCGATATTAAAAACAACAAAATCATTGCATGGTTATTTAAAAACAATTTATGCTATTTTAAAACCATTTTCAACATTTGAGTTATACAAAATTTATTTTTTATATAATCATCAATACTATTGCTCCTCTAAATTTCTACTAACCGAATACACATAACACATACAAATTTATTAATAAAAATCATTCATAATTAAAAAGCAAATAACCAAACTTCACTGCAATGTTACACGAATATTTAACAAATCTGGATTTATGTTTATCAATGGCTGATTTAGTTTACTCGTTATCATTTCGCCGTCATCAGAGCCATGGACGCGACCCGTTTTGAACCATATTCATAATTTTTATGGCTTTTATGTGACTTTATGACATACAGTTTTATGACCAATCGATATGTAAATTTAAAAAAAATGTGATAATTTAATAGCATTTTTATTGTATGGACTGCTTGGAGATTAAGCATATTCTGATTATTTTACAACAAACAACACGTATTTGTGAATCGATGTAATATTAATAATTTGAATATTAGATCGATCCGTGTTATAATATATTCAAAATATTAGTTTATGAGTGTGCGAACATTATTATATCTTTAGCGATTATATTATGTTTTCCTAATGTTCGAGAATAATATTAATCTATACTAATATTATAAAGAGGAAAGGTTTGTGTGTATGTATGTATGTATGGTTTTCACGCATAAACTACTGGACTGATTTTGATGTAATTTGGCACAAATAATCTTTAGACCCTGAGGAAGAACATAGGCTACCTTTTATAGCGAAATATGTACCACGGGCGAAGCCGGGGCGGACTGCTAGTCAGTAATAATCTGCAGCGAACTAGTATGAATTTCCAGTCATAAAGTATCAAATCATATGCTTAATATTCACATATTAGTATACGTAAATAATAAACAGAATTTTCCTTCCACTCTTTTCCCATACTTCAGTCTTACTTCCCAAAAACACGTTAAAACATATCTAAATACTGTTTACACTCCCGCGGTAGCCAGGCTTCGTGTAATCCAGTGACTACGCTCAAGCCTAACCTTATGTCAATCCAGCCTACTTTATAGTGCCGAAAGAGCTTTAAAATAAACCTCGGAATGTCGTGATAACAACATTTATCTTTAAGATTAGAAATGGAGACGTCTAATCCCCATTTTAAGAGTACTATTTGTTTAAATTATATTATTTTCTAGATGATCTGTAGGGTAGAATTTTTGTGGCTGACGAGAGGGAAGACATCATACTTCAACTACAACGAAAAACTGAAATATTAGATGAATCTTCTATTAAAAAAGATAGGAATTTTATAAAAATAGAGTTACATACAATGTTATGTATGTAACTCTATTTGAAGTGAAACTTCTTTATCGGGTTTGGAAAAAATTTAGTGTAACATTTTTTCGTTACGCGTGACATTTTTCCGTTACGCGCCATCTTGTTTTTATCTCTACCACGCGTGATTGACGTATTTCTGTAAAGTTCCATATAGTAAATTATTTTATGAAAAATAAGGTCATAAAGAAGTTTCACTTCTTACGTGTGTACACTAGTACACGCAAACATTTTTTTTAATATTGTAAATGGTGTTCCGAGGATAATGTAGAGCTATAACATAATTTATATTAAATTTTATTTAATTGAATAATTAAGTTTGTATTATTCTTAATCAACACATAATTTAACCCTATCTTCCAAGGCAAACGTTTGCAACTTGCAGGCGTTGAAACGGATACAATCCAATGTTAGACTGACTGACCGGTTGGCTTGGTTGGTACTTGGTAGTGGCCCTGCCTTCCAAGCCCGAGGTCGTGGGTTCGATTCCCACCCGGGGCAATTATTTGTGTGATGAACATAGATGTTTGCTCTGTATCTGGGTGTTAATTATCTATGTAAGTATTTATTTAAAAATTATATATGTATGTTTATCAGCCATCTGGTTTCCATTTAACACAAGCGAAAGCTTAGTATGGGGTCAGATTGTGCCGTGTGTGAAAATTGTCCTGAAATTGTCCTGAAATATTTATTAAATATTTATTTAGACGTTACCAATGATTAATATAGGTATAAAGTATAAACAATCATGTATTGAAAGCCCCCACTGAACTACTGAATTTATCCACGTGCATATTAATCAAACTAGCCCTTCGCAGAAGCAACAGAAACTTTTCCCACAAGCACCGTTATATTTTCCGAAGACATTCTCTATGCGCGGCGCGGCAATCTGCGCTTCTCTCATTATTCCAAGGGCATACTATGAAACGCTTGTCAAACATCCGTTGTACAACGTTTACAACCACTATCGATGATCTAATGAATTCATTAGTTCTATTTACGTATTTAGTGGGTGCTTTACAGGTATTAATAGATGCTGGAACTTAGAGCCTTTTTGCGTGCTAATTTGTATATTTTTGCAGATTTTGTCAAATTGACATCGTATTCAGATCTGGATAAATCATAAAATTATTGTTGAATGTGCCTTCTCCTTTGGGAGGTTGGCGATCATTAGGGCTATTTCAATTTTGGAAACCGCTGTTCTGAACAATGATTTTGTACTCTTCCCAAACCATTGACGAAGATTTCTGAGCCATGATATCCGTCTGTGGCCAGGTCTCCTTCTACCTGCCACTTTGCCCTGCATGAGTTGAAGGAGTTCATACTTCTTGCTGTTACGCATTACATGACCAAATTATAAAAAAATGCAGTATAAGAGTTTTTAAACAACGTTCCAGTACTACACCGAAAAAACAAGTCAATAAGTATATTCACGTTAAATATCGCATATCTACAAAACAATATTTATGATTTCAAGCAAATAATGGCTATCTTTCATTTACCATATAACTCACCAATATATTTAATTCCCACATTCTAAATAAAACAATAAATATTGACTACGGAAGCGGTTGTTATCATCTATTTGATTGAGGTCTATAAAATTTATTTTATCAAAGAGAATACCTAACATTGTATTTATTCAGTGACATATTGATTAATTAATAAACGTCGTTTTATTAATTGAATGCAATATTGGAGTAGTTTTTATCTTTCATTGCATTTATCTACTTAATTATCTCTCACTTATGATTAACAAGCTATGGTCTGCAACGCGATTCGTGTGAAATTTATAATGTTTTTAATCAAGACATCCTTACTATATTAATAAAAGTGATGTTAATAATATTATCTAATAAATTATACTTGAAATGATTATTTGTTTGTGGACACTAAAACGCTTATATTAAAAATATTTGACTTTGTATAAATTAAACAATCTATTTTGAAAACTTAGATACATTATATAATATTATTTGCTCTACAGTATTTCTGAACGACCTTTTTGCTTCTTTTTAGGTTTTTCAAATATTGGTATCCATATTTAATTATAAATAATGGTCATATCTACTAAAAATATCTGATAATATGTTAAAAATAAAACAAACTCACCAAAAAACAAAACTATAATACCTATTACTCACAAACTAACGCGTCAAATTTCGAAACGGTTCAATGCGGCTTAAACGAATTCAGTATGAGCAATCCATTAACACGGGTCCGCTAGAACCTCCTAATTAGTGTCATTTGCACTATTTTTGTACGGGATAAACACAGCATATTGTCGAACTGAACAAATTGGAAACAAATGGTAGAGAGTGCTAACTCAATTTGGATAGCGTGTGAGCCATGAATGTTACACCATCGAGCATCGTTTTACAGTTTAGTTTTGCTACTGTATGGTCTAAATACTGTGACGTTTAATGGTTAAAGGTTTTTTTAATAATCACCCATTAGAGTTATCACCCCAATGGATGACCCAGCAATTGCTAAGCAAAGACAAAGTATTATTCATGCTTATCTATACATATTCAATCCTCTTATAATTATGTATATCATAGTTCAATACATACTATATAGACATATGTCCGCCTCTACCACCGATGTGGACGTCTCAACGTGACCACGACCACTCTGCCAAGAGTGAATCGACAAAGAATAAGAAGAATAGACATGAGTATTGTAAACATTTATTTTTAAAATCTTACATTCAAGCACCAATTGGAAATTTAGTAATTGGAAGTTAAAATCAGATTTCCACATCTCTAAGATAATATGTATAAGAAAATAAATAAATTCAATAAATAAATAAAAAAACATTATTATAAACCCTCATTAAAAATTACAAATACGTATCTATTTACTTAAATATATCAATAATTTCCACAAATTAAATACAAATCAATACAATATTTACGTAATAAATTAATCAAACGGATATTGAACACGAAAACCTAATCACATTAAACAACGCAATACCTAATCTCATAATCTCTTTGAAAAGTGCACAAATACCGACACTTAATGCGATAAAAGGAAATCTGTGTGTTAATCTCCGTAATCCACGGCTGATTCGATAAACGCCTATAATTAAGACATTATCGACATATTGTTATCCGTAATCAGATTTAACATTTGATCTACGTGACTTATCACTTTTGATTTTCTATGAAACGCACTCTTTCAAGTTCTGAATTATTTTATCATCGCACATTTTACTTTGAATTGAAATAGATTATCTGTTTCGAATTTGAGGAATACGATAATGCAAGATTGTGCATTTTAATTCGTTACCTAATTAGATAATCGCGTAAATTGATTTTTTCCTGTGGCTTTCTTTTATTAAAGTCGTTATCTGAATCGTTTTATATCACTGAATGATTAATAATATCTCTTAATGTTATTCCTCAGTGAGGCATTGTATGGATCAGCTAATTTATATTTTTATTTTATTACCAATTGAATGAGTTGAATAAGAAACAATCTCGGTCAGTAATAATCAAGGATATTCTATCGAGTCACGTGTAATCGTGGCACTGACTGTCTTTACCTACTAAGACCTACTTGTAAATATTGTATTATTAACCAGCACAATCTATGTGTAGTGGATTTATAAGTTCGCAGTATCGACGGTCTAAACACTCCAGATAGGTGTACTCGATACATACACCATTAATTAATCAACGATAGATTACCTACAGCGATGATTATCTCTAACTTGCACTCGAGTACCGAGATTAATCGAAGTAACCCAGTTTACCCACTCGCGGTCGAAATAGTCGTGAAGTATCGACTTTGAATAATACTTATTGTATTCGCAACGTACGCCATAAATTATGCAATAATGCATTTTATAAGGAGCGTCTACGGCGCAATATGGATATAACGTAGGAACTTGGAAACACACCGGGAACAAAAAAGCTATCAATGGGGCCGCGGGCTGACCGCGGAGCACATTAGATATTGTTGACAAAACTTCCTCTTCAATTAATATGCATCATCAGGTAATGTCGCGTACGTGCGCTGCGCCGAAGCCCCGCCGCCGCGCCCGCAGACTACATTTTCGCATGCGCGACACATCCATGCAAAATTTTAGGCGGGATGCGTTTGCTTATGTAAGAAACGTCCAGTAAAAGTCACCATACTTTCCATCGACGCCTCTTTGTCTTCACGGTTCATTGGCTTCGAGTTAGACAGGGATGGAGACGTTAGCGCCGATGCGTTTGGACAATGCACGACGCATTCGGTAAAAGCGGGTTTTGACGACCGCTGTCGCGCATTCCCATGCAAGGTATGCCCGCAGGAGCTATGTCGGCAATTTAAATATTACGGCTACTCAAAAACGTGAGATGTAGGTAGTAAGAAAACCCGTGTGGGCTCCGATCTCGCCGAAACTGAGATGCACTGAATCGAGCCGAAAAAATTATTTTTATAATTATGAGGCGACATTTTTTCGTAATTAAATCGTACTTCTTGCGATGCTCATATGAGGCGAGCGTAATTAATAATGCCCATGAAAAACATCGCGTAGTCTCCGAACGCATCTACATGATGAGATTATGCGCTATAAAAATTCTCGGGGTTTTCGTTTTAATTTTGGTCGAATTAAGTATAGAGTAGTTGACATTTTGCGCACAGTCGCCCACGTCGAGCATTCATTCCCATGTCGGCACGGAAAAATAATATTCAAATGGATTCACGCGCGCGCGCCTCCGTCCGAATTTTGCAACCTCTTTTGATGCGCCCGCGCCGATTCCGGCAAATCCGTCGCGTCGGAAGTGCGTGGCGCGCGCCCCGCCGCCGCTCGATGTGTCGATATGCCCACATGTCGTTGACCTCGATCAGGACCTCGATAAAACTTATCATAGACCGTTATTGGGCAGATTAAGAAGCCGCCCGAGATCTTAACCTCTAATAACTGGCGACAATGAGCGAGCCGCGCCGCGACCGCTCTAACTCGCATGTAAATCGAATCGCATTTGCATGTGAAGTGCGCGTCTATTTACATTTAATAGACGATATCGACTATGAATAAATTTATATATAATTTTAATATTGATACGTTCTTTTTCCACTTTAATTAGCAAAAAATTCACGTAGTGTAATAAGTTGGTAACTGTAACGAAAAAGTGGTAATGAGTGCGAACTATCGACATTAGGTATTCCCCTCACTAATCCCGTTGATACGTATACGGTCACACAATGCACTTATTATTCGACAGTTCAGTTTCTAAGTAAAGTGCATACAGATTGAATACAACGTTGAAATGACGTGTGCGTCTGTCCTTCGAATGTCTGAATATTAGTTTCAAAGAATCATGATACAAAGTAGAAAATGAATCGATTAGTATTGCTATGGATTATCCAAAGTAGTAAGCGTGCACGAGGCTGGAATATTTTAATAATGAAACCGTTGCCAATATTATATGGAACAGTTTAATGCGTATATTTTAAAGGAAAGTTTACTTAGCTGTTATCTGATGCGGCTAAAAATAATGTATCAAGGTTTGCTTTATATATATATACTAGCTTTCCGCCCGCGGCTTCGCCCGCGTTTTCAAAGAAAAACCCGTTCCCGTAGGATTTCCGGGATAAAACCTATCCTATGTCCTTTCTCGGGTATCAAAATATCTCTATACCAAATTTCATGCAAATTGGTTCAGTAGTTAAGGCGTGATTGAGTAACAGACAGACAGACAGAGTTACTTTCGCATTTATAATATTAGTATGGATATGTGTAATGTATAATTTTAACGAATTCGGCTCGTGAATTGTAAAGGTTTTGTACACTAGATACAAAATTATATGGGAATTTAAACTTTTTTTAAAGTATTCTGTTTTAGATTTTACTTTTAGATGTGTAAATTGATGTCTTCATTATGGTCCGGGAGCCAGCAGCAGATTTTATGACCAAGTTCCTCTCAAGCGGTAATTAGTAAAATGCATCAAAGTATAGTATTATGAAGCCTCGTGAACGTCAGCTGGAGCTCGGTTGGGGGGAAGAGCGGTTGTAGCCTCCCGTATCAGCTGACGGTTTTTCCACCAAGATACAGCCAGCTGACATATATATTTATCCACAGTTACATATAAGCTATCATCAGGTAAATTTTTGTTTGAGAGGAAATAACGGAAAATAAATTTTTCTTTAAATTTAACTTTCATGTTCGAGACACCAGCTGACGTATAATACACCATGTTGTAACCAGCTGACTATTTTTTTTCGTTGAGATATTGGGTTAGCTACAATTTGACAAATTTTTAGCTGAGAGGAAATGAATGAATGAATGTATTTTTTTTCCTATGTGCGTGGGAGGCTACAACCGCTCACCCCCCCAACCGAGCGCCAGCTGACGTTCACGAGGCTTTATAATACTATACTCTCATGCGTCTGACGAATTATCTCTTGAGAGGAAATAGTTAACCAAATTTGCACCTGGCTCCCTAACATTATATTTTTCAGACCAAAGGAAAATTACAATGAAATCTTATGGTCAATAATTAAGCTAATTTATGATCGCATTTAATTAAAAACACGTAAGTATTTAATTTTTTATTAACTCTAAGTTAAGCAGAAAGAACTAAATTTATATGAACAGGTACCACCATAACTCAGCAAATGACAATAATTATCGTAAAACAATTCGACAAATCTGGTTTTAAGATGGAAAGCATACAATCAAGGTTTTTGCTTATACTTCAAACGTGTCGGGAACTCAAAACAGAGGGATTCTGTTAAGGCAATTAAGTGAATCTTTCCTTGTAAGTGAGGTAGCGTATACCTGCATTTTATGATCCTAACAATGAATAAGAAATCCGGCTATGTCCTGCCATTGTTTATACTGTTACGTCAGTTACAATATCCCCATAAATAGGATCATCAGTTAAGCTTTGACGCCCGAGGACATTGTGAATACGTTCTACCTGATCTGTTATTTATGGCTAGAAAAAATTAACGGGATAAACTAACTTCTTTGCGACCCTTTCGGCTTAATTTGAGTTAACTTATCTTGTTATCCTAGAAATAGAAATACCTTGTTTAGGTGCTTGAAGTAAATTACGGTAGCGATTTTGTTTTGTTTACTGCACTGAAAACAACAAATTTTGTAATTTCATAAGATAATAGATATTGTTGCCTTTTTACGTCGGCATGGTTTTTTCGGCTGTAAAATTGAACGAACAATTTCTAAGAGGGCTTTAGAAGTCTTCCGTTGAATATTCATTCCATAATCAATCTCACTTAATTAATCTGTTTTCATTTCTGTCTTTATCGTAACTATACGATTATAGACGTCCTCTTGTTTACAAACCACAGTCAACTTACACTCGGTTGGGATCGGCGTGATTCATTGACTATCTATCAATACGTACATCTCGGGCTCTGGAAGCAGCCACAAAACAGAGATTAGAGTTCGTTCACACAGGA
Organism: Colias philodice; assembly: GCF_061535455.1. Lineage (NCBI taxonomy): Eukaryota > Metazoa > Arthropoda > Insecta > Lepidoptera > Pieridae > Colias > Colias philodice. Next base: position 3,850,779 of record NC_143091.1, on the reverse strand, counting down.
TTTTATTCCTCTGCATCAATATCGATGCGCGTATCGTTGCATGGCTCTTACTCATTTGTTGTTGTAATTGTAAAAGGGATGGCGGATGAGATAAGTGGGTCGATGACATTTGGCTGCGTCCGATTACTACGATTATGCACTTTGAGCGTTGAACTTTACTACGAGCTTTGATATACGACTAGCTTTGATAATGCACTTGATGCGTTTCGACTGATCTCGTGTGACCTGTGCGTGCGATGCCACCGTCTGTTGTGCATTGTACTTCTGCTCATGTGAGCATCGATGTATTGAGTGATCACTTCAAGGTAGTAGTATGCACAGAGTGTAAAAACCTTATCTAATTACACGTATTTATAGCAGACTTCCCCGAAACCTAAATTTATTGAATACGTAACATTCCATTTCAAATTAAATCAAACACTGATAATGAATTATTATCACTATCTTGTATAGAAACAATGAATGTTTAGGCTTTTGAGTTTTTGTTGAATGCAATAAAAACTTTTATTTGGAAAGTCGTTTTTTAAGCCCACTTAAAAAGCGATGTACCTGTACCATTAAGTTTATGATCATTCCTTTCAAACAGGATAACTGTGTAAATTAAAAATTATTGTTAAAACAAACAATGGTAAACTCGTAACCACAACTAGTATACGTATAAATTCCCATGCCATAGATAAGAGAATCTATCTGAATGTAGAAACCACTATTACCACTATCGCATCCGTTGATAGCCGTACGATCATTCGTAATCTATTGCTTTAACCGAAAACACTAGCCCCTACAATACTGTAATTATCGTACACGATAAAAATAAATTGTGACAAATAATAAGTATTGAAAACATGGCTTTGAATTATAAATACACAGAACTTACGCACTTTTTTAAATTCTGTTTAACATAACATCTGCACTATTTAATCAGTTACTTTGTATTCACATAAACAATCAATATAACGATAATTAGCTGTATTTTTTGTATAAAAAAAGTTTTAATAAATCTACATATTTATATCTCAAATAATTATGAATATTCAAATTGCTTAAAAAACATACGTTTTTAAACATTCTAATATAGAAATCTGTTTAAAACTAAAATATTTGTTATACAATTTGTTAAATGATGTTTATTAACATTAGTATACATAAATCCAAAATACAATTTCCTAAGTTCTGAATCAGTGATTCGATCAATTATTTCGTTGAATCGAAAATACCAATCTTAATCTTAAAGCGTGAATGACGGTAGATATACAGATACTAGATAGTGTCCCAAAGGTTACAATGTCAATTGACGTCGACTAAACCATAGACATACGTTGTTCTAAACGTTTAATCAGCACAGATTCTAAATATAGGCACTTATGCTATACCAACCGACATGCTGATGTCAGCAGACCTTTGCGATAAATTAATGCTATGCGTGTAATTTTGAACTTATTAATTTCGTGCATGCAACAAATAATGCATTGTTTTATAATTTAAATGCATGTTTTATTTAGTTATGCATTCTAATCATATGTGATGGTTTATATGGCATTCATTTTATTTTCTAAAAAATGTAGAGATCCCTACGACACCCGCAATTATGTTAACCAAGGTAACTTTGCTTTTTCATTAAATTCAATATATCCTGAAATACTTAAAAAAAGTAAAAAGTACCAACTCATCATAAACTTCAGAAAATCCCGCGATACCGTATCTGTAACTATTGTAGTTTGTCATTTTATGATTAAAAAGTTAATTAAAATACCAGTTTATATTAATCCTTATCCAAATAAATTACTTAATATTCAAGGCTGTTTCAGTAGATGCAGATTACTTTTCAAATTATTCGAATTTCTTTCTTTCAGGAGATATTATTATATTAACAAAATTTAACAAAAAATGCGGGAGTCACTGAAAATGCAAAAAACCCGGGCAAAGCCGCGGAAAGTGGCTAGTTGATTATAACTGTTAATATCGAGAAGCAAAAATTAATCCAAAAAAATTACCTACTACTTCTTTCAGTGAAACAAATTGTATAATATTATTTACAAGTACCTATTAGGTACCTATTTTGTAATATATGCTTTTTATCATTGTCATTGCTTGAATATAAAACAAGTAAATCACATACTTAATAGATTCCATAGTTAATTTACATTTTAGCAAACCTATAAATACATTAAAATTAAAAGACAAGTTTTATTAAATCGTAATCATGAAGAAATCGTATAAAAGCCAAGGCCACAGAACAAATAATTGAAACAATAAAATGAAGTGATAAATTATTTGTTGATATTGGAAAGTTACTTTTATAGGATACAAACGATTTGAGTTAACAATAAACATATCTACAGGAAGGGCAAAGGGTATCGAACAGGATTAAGGGACCACAGAACATCGTATAGGTATATAAAAAATATAGTTATATAAAATAAAAACCCAGTTACTTAAGTGGTAAAAAATAATACATCACAGCTTCTTATTGAAAACAACTCATCACGATAACTCACGAAAATGCATGCATTATAGAAGAAAATCCCTTAATTATTCAACTTTAAACAATGTTTTTGAAAACAAAATGTAATGTTCTCCTATATATATTTAACAAAGAGCATCAAATTCAGCAATATATATTTTATAAATAAATAGAATAAAAATACAATGAATGATAATGAAAAAAAAATCAAGAAAAAGCGCTGTCTGATAATATAAATTTCAGTTCTACAGTTATCGAAGTTCTATCGAGTTTAATAGGTACATATTTAATAGCAATAGCAATGATTTGATTCTTGGATAATTAAAGGTTTTCGTACGACTACAGTCTACATGTAAATATATAAGATTCTACACTAATTACGGGAACGCATCGCTACACTAACAAGTAACAGGCCTAACTTATCGCGATATCACTTTCTGATAATACGTAATTATTCTATTTTTTTCGTCACGTTATTTATGTGAAAATATTGCGTTTGTTAAATGGGGTGCAATTAGACATTCATGATTTTGCGATACGATCGGAAATTAAATGTATTTTATTAGGTAACGGTTACTGAATTTAAGATAATTGATACCGAGAAAAAGTAAAATGTGAGTGAAATTAAAGCAAAAAATTAATTCACATACAGATGTAGAGTGGTAATGTAGAGACAACAAAGGTAAGGTGTAGTCCATTTAAAACATTTTTACAATCAAATAATTAGAACTTGAATTCATAAAAGAATGAGAAATACTCACAAATAAAACGACTTACATTCAAAATCTCTGAAAAAAAAACTGTAAAATGATATTTTTCTCAAAAACATTATAAAATTTGCAAAGCGCACGCCAAGCAAATATCTCCAATTAATATATAAATAGTCACTAATTTAAAAGCAATAAAATGTCTTTATTATTTAATTATTTCGTAGTTTAGTATTGTAGGCCCGGTGGGTAGTCGTGTGTGTCACCGGCCCCTCAGGCGAAGCAGGGATGCATTCATTGTTCTTCTATCCTATAGTTTTACTATATTTTGTTAAGTTTTTTTAGTAATAGTTCAATTAAATCAAAGAGATGTCACTCTTTTATTCGAAATGTATCTCTGCCATGTGATGTGATAATATCTTCTTTCTTCATATATATAAAAATGAATCGCAAAATGTGTTGGTAAGCGCATAACTCGAGAACGGCTGAACCGATTTCGATAATTCTTTTTTTATTATATTCCTTGAACTACGAGGATGGTTCTTATGTAGAGAAAACGTAAATATTATGTACCACGGGCGAAGCCGGGGCGGACCGCTAGTTGACAATAAATTTGTTTAATTTATTTTAGATATTTAGGTACACCATGAAGGAAGATTAACAGGGTTATTAACAGGGTTGTTAACAGGGTTAGCAGATCAAATATCTTTACACTAAGAACTAAGAGTAACAAGATACATAATATATTCACAGATTACTCAATATACTAATTACTACAGCTACCGACAGCAGCTGCAGTAAGCTACGGTATAACCTCACTCCTAAGTATTATTTTATCTGTGATTTATCTATTGCTCTTACTCTTAGTTTTATTATTGATGTCATGTTAAAGATTGATTTGTTTGTTTATAATGAATAATCTCTGAAACCAGTCAACCGATAATTATTATATCAGAAATTTACATTTACTATTTTTTATATTACATTAAAGGGTATGAAGAGGCTTAAATGTTGAATGTTACAAAACCATTAGAACATATTTAGTAAAACATAAAATTAAATTGCTTTCATAGGTTAAGCTCAATCATTAGGGCCGGCGCCCACTGCCGGCACGGCGTGGCATGGCAGGGCAGAGGATTTTATTACTAATGAAGTTATTTTGAATCTTATTTCAATCAGTTTAGAATTCAAGTTACTTTATTTCGATGCCACGATGCCGCGACGTATCGCAGGATGCTGCAGCATGACGCGGCACGCCGCAGGATGCGGCGGCATGACGTGTCTTGCTTTGGGGTCGAGGAATTATGATTGCTAGCTTGTTGAAATAAGGTTGAAACTTATGCAGCATTAGTGGGGCTTTTAGCAGGATGCCACGGCATGCCGCGGGATGCCATTGCACGCCGCGGGATGCTCTGCCGTGCCATACCGTGCCGTGCCGGCACTGGGCGCCGGCCCTTAATAAGCATAATTTATTAACGTTTCATGAGACAAGCCCATTTGCTATTGACTGCAATAAAGAATCTATAGAATACATACTTGGGGCATGATATACAATCGATATCGAAGCCTAAAGTATATTTTTTAGAATTTTTGTCTGTTTGTCTGTATATGTCCTGGCTAAATTCAAAAAGTATTGCATGGATTTACTTCAAATTTTGCATGAATATGACCAACAGGTCGGGCCAATATGTAGGCTGTATATCATCACGCCACCAGTAGGAGAGGAGCAATGCGGGTAAAACCGCGGTCTCTAGTACGTAATAACATCAATACAAAAGCAATATTCTAATCCGTCCCCGTAAGGACATTTCGCGTAAACAAAGCATTTGAATGTGGGGGTGCATGTACACTTACATGTGGGTAGGTTAATGATAGCGGGCTTCCGCCGCGTCACACCTGAGAGCGTCTAACCGCCACTGGATATAGATACCCCTCGGGCGTTACCCCGCACCCCTTAATTCAACGCACTATGCGTGGCGGTGATATGGAGCTGTTTTTACCGCCTAAGTTTATTCCCACACTGGAGCTTTAGTTTTTTGGATGTTGTTTTCGGACGTCTGCAACTTCAAGTCCAAGTCCAAGTCCAAGTAAGTTTCAAGCTGATAAAACATTTTGATGATCTTATTAGTAACTGTGCAATATACATATGTATGTATTTTTTATATGTATAACAAGCTTGTAATAGATGCATAAGAGTCCAATCTATCATTAAATAACTTATCACTGTGCTGTTGTCATAATGGTTATAATTATAGTTTTCATATCGCAAAACTATGGAAGTGATAAAGTTAATCACTAAATTAGATATTGAATTATTCCGATAATACTGCATTATAAGTGCATTCAATTGATCGCAGATAAAAGATAAGCGTGTTGGAAATTGAAGTTTTATCAACTCTATGTCATTACTTCGAACGCATTACAAAAGGTTTTTGAAGAATAAGTAAGAAGTTCAATTAATCCTAATTTGCCCGCTAAGATTAAACTTGCGATATGCCATTCTATAAGAACCCTTTACTTTCAATTCCCTCCCTTTTAAGCCGCTTTAAAAGAGTTTGACAAACACGGGGCTAATGCGTAACGGAATTATTTGGGCACATCGGTTCATTTTAATAGCTATATCTACGTTTAAATTATAGTGCTCCGTGGTAAAATATGTCGGCAAGGCATTGGTGTGTTGCGTAATTAAAAGATACTACAAAATGAAACTATTTTTCTTTCTTTTTGTACAGTTTCCACGCATTCAATGCCCATACACCTGATGCGTTACTTAGAAAAAATATATATGTTTATTGTTTATGCATATTCAAATTATTATTACAACATAATATTGTGTTTTACTACATTTTTGCATCCATTCCATCAGCGCATACGCACCCTTATCGAAGTATCGATACCAGGCCAGTATAGCCGTTACAGCGCGTAGGTTTTTAAGTGAAAAAACCACAATTATTATAATGATTGTCCTAGTATGGGATCCCGGCTTGTTTATGCAAATATCCATTCTAATTAAGAGGGAAAATTATTTTTCAACGTAGTTTGCATGCGCTATGCGGCGGAATCGGAGTAAAAACTGCGCAGGCGATTGTAATATGGGGAACGGTTCATTGTCATCGGAATAAGTAATAGAATGGAGAGTTGACTGATCTGTTGATAGGTACAAACGATATGAGGTTTTTATAACAACACGTTCATTACTTTCTCGCCTTGTTTTAATCTATGAAACCTCTCGGTTTTTAATCGTCTCATAATGTGTGTGTATCATTTCAATTAATTACTTCAAATAAAGATTTTTCTCAACAATACATTTGTTTGACTGCGTAGTTGTCTGCTGTGTAGACTCTCAGTCTAATCGAAGATATTCAGTAAATATATGCAAATAAAATACCACTTACGTATTCGACCATTAGAAAAATCCTTCATTTGAATTATATGATGATTATAATATCCGTGTTCACATGTAGTCAATTTAAGGGCATCTTTTTGTGAACATTATAGATTTAAACATCGTTAAAATGTTATATTGCGTTATATGTTTATTCTGGAACCGTTGCTAGCGTTCCTTCATTAACAAAGCATTGTCGAACATTTGATGCGATTCCAGATTGTCGGCCGATAGTTCAGGGCGTGGAATTAATTACTTAATACCAATGCGTGCATAAACGCGTGCGATTTCTAACGCAATACCGCAATTATGTATTTTTTAACGCACTAGATAGCGTTTTTGAGAGCTTATCGCGTCGTGCGCATGAACCGAAACGATATTTATGAATAAAATCGTATCGTGTCGAAGCTATACGAGATAAACACATTTATGGGTTTCATTTAATAGTATATTGCACGTCAATTATGTTGCGGATAACATATCTAGCTTATGAATAGATCAAATCCTCGGTGTGCGTTGATGTATGAAATTTGTTATCGGTGAGAAATGTAGGAAAAAGCGCGGGAAAAAGTTTATTGTAAGATAATCTGTTTTAATTCTATATATTTTTTATGATTGTTAATAAATTTCATAGTTTTAAGGATTAAAAATACAACCCAAATATTAAACTTTAAAAGCAAAAGCTCCTAAGCCTAACCAAACGTACAAAATAACAAAATGTTAAAAATTATTAATTAAAGTTAGACACATTCAGGAAACATACTGTAGGTACATATACGTTAATTTGCGTGTTTAAATAAAGTAGGAAATTTAATTATTTAATCATTAAGTAATTATAATTCTTTCGTTTCGTTTGTCAATCAGTTGTTTACAGCTAATCAGTTATTACCTACATTTCAAAATCCATGCAATATACATATTAACACACCGCAAACACCAGTGTACATACTACATAGCAAAATCCGTCCAAATTAACATGTACACGCACTATCGCTTAAGGACAAGCGAGTCATGTCATTTCAAATCCAGTGACCAGCATGCAAGTCAAATAGCCGTGCGTGCGTTTTCCAAAACCACTTCCTCCACGCATATGATGTATAGAAGCGACATGTGTGCGTGACAAGTGCACACATGTCTATCTCACTTTCATGTGATCTTATCAAAGTCTGTAATAATTTTGCGAAATGCTGCTTTTGGCGAACTATTGGAAGCAGTATGGACGAATTGGAAGCACAAGAAGATATAGAAGTACTAGCTTTCCGCCTGCGGCTTCGCCCGCGTTTTCAAAAAAAAACCCGCATAGTTCCCGTTCCCGTGGGATTTCCGGGATAAAACCTAGCCTATGTCACTCAGAAATGATGTAGCTTTCCAACAGTGAAAGAATTTTTCAAATCTGCCAAGTAGTTTCGGAGCCTATTCAATTCATACAAACAAACAAACAAACAAAAAATCAAACCTTTCCTCTTTATAATATTTGTATAGATAAGAATGTTCTTTATTGTAATATTCTCTAGTATGCAAAACTGATCTCTAAGTGTAGCTCAGCTGTACAACTAACTGTGCAGGAGTACAACTTTACTAAATAGTTTTAATTAATATCTAGATATTGTCACTATTTTATTTTTAATAGGCAATGATAGTATGTGTGATAGGTAATGTTAATTAATCTTCCCGAACCGCATAACAAATATTATTCTTTGCATGTTTAATGCGAAAACAATATTTCTTATTTTACCGAGCTTTCTGAATATTAAAATTTCCTGGAAAATCTCATAAATATAAACACAACAATTTTAGTAAACAAAGCAACATTACTAAAGGTTATCATAGTAGATATCCCTTTAATATAATTAGTAACTGCTTCACTCGACTGTTATTTGTTACCCCGTGAGGCCATGACTCTTATTTCTTGTGAAAAATCAATAAAAAATAAAAACTGCAGTTGCATACGTAATCGCTAATGCCGTATAAATATGTATTTGCATAGCATGTGTTTAACAGTGGATTACTAATATCTGCATCATAAAAACATTGGCTTATAGTATGCTTATAGTAACCATCGACCTAGGGTTGTCAACTTAACGATTTATTGCATGAGAAACAAATACAGTATTATGTTAAATATATTCTATATGGACAGGTTGATAATAAATTCGACGTAATGGGCACTTTATTTTAAAGAAAACAATCATTAAGTCAATCTTTATGATTTGATATGCTTTATATTCAATATCTTTCACTGTTAAAAAAAATGTTTAAGTAGTTAAATACCTACCGTTCTGTTTGACTTATCGTGTTTCTACGTGTATATAAATTACATCTATTAACCATTACAATAAACGTGCGCCTATAATAGCCATATATCTATGATGTTTCACATCAAAACGTTTCTTATAAAAATATATCAACGTATCAAAATATGTTTCGCAGTTACCCTAACGTGGTCACGCACACATAATATGCGGGCACACATAGACATTCGTGGCCATCAATATTCGTCTGTTTCCGTCATTTCCCTGCGCAGTCGCCGATCGCGATGATTGCTCACGCGTTTCGCATCACTCACCCCTGCCCCTGGGATAGCACACACAATTTACATAGACTTTACTATGCACCTCGAAATGTTTTATAACAGAAAACGGTAATCTACATACGTACGCTGCACGAAGAACCATTGACGCATGCGCTTAGCTGATACAAAGTGATATTAAGTCTTTAATTATCTTTTAACTATGCTCGGAATACCAGCAATCGTGCGAGCAATGCGAAGAATGTCTAGCGTAAACATTATAAGAAACAAGCGTGTTTTAATACAAAAAGTTAAAGAAAACGACTTAACATACACACAATCCGACTGAACGGAATAATTCGCTCAAAATGTTCCTTATAATTAACAATTGTTTTCCACAATTGACCAGACTTGTCCCATGCGACAACAATGAGCGAACACCAAAGAATTATGGAATACAAATTGAATTAAACAACTCCCAGGTATTAAAACGTTTAACAAATGCGAAACGCACATGGCCTGGGCGTGTCGTGTACACAGCTCTCACCCCATTGTTTATCCCACGATTAAAACCAATTCAAATACTAACTCGCACTCAAAAATTAAGCTCGAGTGGTGCTACGGAATCCTTTGTTTTAGACACAATGCACACTTGGTGCTACAGCGAAAACTGTGGACGGTTTTAACGATTATATACGGGGCCATGTTAACATGGGGCTTATTTTTTAGGTTATGTGTAACTATAGTTCACATCTATTGTTTGTCTATTATAAACTATCAGAGAGACTGAGAATGTTAATTTTATTTTGCTTTTATCCTCCAGGGTATCTTCCCTGGCATTCACAATTTAGGAATGACAAAAGCTTCAAAAAAATACCAGAATAAATCATCAGATTTAATTATTATTGTACAAATACATCTTGTAGAGTGTAAGTACATAATTAGACTCATTTTTTAAATGACTCTTATACATTAACAATCTATAACACTGAATGAATATTGCTATTAGATGTTTTTGCTAATTAAATTTTCGCTAAAAATGCCACGCAAGTTTTCAAAACGCTCCACATTTTTACTTCAAAGGCAACGCTAAGCATGGATTATAAAGTGGGGTGTTCGTTATGAACTCTTCAGGCTGCGCCGGCGCAGACGACAGCTGAGCTCTTTGAGAATTTTTAGCAATTAACCACCCTATTGTGCCTTTATTAGCGATGTATGGTGATTGCTATCACCGACTTTCCCCTTTGGCAATATATGAGAAATTAATTTGTCATTTTGATGTAGAGGACAGTTACAGCTTATTCCATAATGAGTGCCTGGAAGTTTTATAACGGTTCTCCCTTTATCACATATCAAAATTATGAATACTATAGAGCATAATATATTATTACTTGATAATTTTATAACTTATTCTAGTTGTATATAAACCTTTTTAATATTCACAAAAACTTCAGCTCCATTATAAACAAAGGCAAGACATAAGTCGAACATTAAGTTCCCAAATAATCCCCTGCATTACGATACCAGAACTGAAATCGTGTTTGGTGGTAATGCAAAAAGTGGTCCGTAATCACAGTGAGCGTTACATTTACGCATGCTTTATCGTCAATCAATAATTAATATCTGGAGGCTGGACGGCTGAGAGGCTCCCGAATTTCGCGGAGAAGCATGAGAGCCGTTCGAGTAATCGCACTGGCAAAAAATGAAAATGAAACAAATACGAAATACTCCATTACTGATACGGGTGGCGTGGAGTCGGCGGTCGATTTTATCGGAAAATTATTTGTGATTTTAATTAATCAATATTGTGAATACGAGATGGTATTTTGCAAATGGAGATGAGATGTAATGTTAGTGACGGAGTGATTGAATGCCACGATTTTTAATGTCGGAATACTTTGATTATTTGTAATTACGAATTATTTTTTGTAACTTTTTGTTGCTATTGAATATGTTCAAAGTATAGTTTCTTTTTTTAATAACGGTATTCATAATCAATGCAACGGCAAATGTGATTCTCAGTTAACTCAAAGATAAGTAGCAGTTAAGAGTTCTTATAGACTTCATAAATCTATTAAAATGACATAAGTCAAGAACATTAGACGTCATCTCCACACCATCCCTATGCGCTGCGCCGCGCATTATGTATGCAGGGCGCGGCGGGCCGCGGGCCACGTCAGCTATTTGCTCGTGACCAGAGGGCTAAGCCATTCAAGGCTATACGGGGCCAGTTTTTGGCCGCTTTTGACTTGATCCGCCACTTCAACGCCCCTGCACCCGCTACGCACCAACTTTCATCACGCTTCCGAGAAAACGGATTGATCGACAATACATTTCCTTAAAAATGAAAGCAAAGTGGAGCATTCGTCAGTTTTTACGCGTCACACCGCGTGGCAAAAACGCTAATGAGCCTTTTTCATTGATGGCTATGGGAATGGAATGGTACACTTATATCGGCAAATTAATTTTTATTAATTACTTTTTAATGTTCTTTGAATGCCAGGCGACGAGACGTTGGTGTTCCTTTTGCAGAGATTCGTGTAAGTAAGTTTTTACTTTTGCATGTGTCCAAACAAACGATATGTAAATGAGAAGGGTAACATATAAGTTGTTATAATAATAGATACACCTGGAAACTAGATTTAGAGTAATTAAAAAGGATAAGAAGACTTTGGCCACATTAAGCGAAACTAAAAAGATGACTCAAAATAAAATTAACGTCAAAGTTTCTTCCCCTAACCTTCGGTAGGTACATAGACACAATCCGACACAAACATACACCGTTACTTAACCCGTATCTCCATCTTAACAGTGTTTGCACAATCGTAGTTACTTACCGAAAACACCCGTCCATTATTAATTGCACTCAGGTGCTAAGATTATCCTTATTAGGGTACCGCAAAGCTGAAGCTTCCTTACAACACGGCATGTATTAATTTAAGTAATATATTGGATTACAAGCGTGATCTATCAACACTGTGATTTGTATGTATATAAACATGGAATATAAGATACAGAATGGGGAGAAAAGTTAAAGACAGCTCATAGTCTATGGCTATTAAACAAGACATTTTTGCTATTACTTACAAAAACACCAAGACCGTGGTAGAATAAAGAATATCAATTTATCAACTATTACTCAATATTAATATAATAATTTAACGACAAAGTAATTTATGTCAAACGAGTTTACGCAATACCATATTAGCACTGTTGTTAAAAAGTATGTCGTTCCAATTAGTTATTTATTTACTTTAAATTGAACAACAAATAGGTTTTATTATTACACCGGAACTTAATAGCATTTCCAGTGGATTAGGTAAGTTGAAGTAGTCGGCGATTTCAGAACGGATTGCGAAAGTTTAAATTAAAAACCGAATTGGCTTTCTGAGGCACCTCGCTCCCCGCCCCGCGCGGTAATTGCAGCGCGCGCGCAGATTATCAGAAGCAAGTGCGTTCGATAAGGCGAGCTCACGAATGCGTGTTATTAAATTTATTCCTTTTTCGCCAGAATCTGCATAATGAGGGGGGCAAAAAATACAGGTAATCGCTAGATTGCAAGTCCCCTGAAGTGATGCCTTTGTTTTGCATGTACGCAGGTTTCGATGAATATTTTAAACTGCTTTAAATTATAATGGCAATGCCAAGAGATCCTTCGCAATGATCGATACAACGTGCCTTGTATAATCTATATCTGGGTTTCATTATTGTAGTAATGTGTCATGATCGCCCACGTCGAAGGGAATCCTCTCACGTAGCAAATATAAACGAGCAAAATATTTCTTTTGTTGATATTCTTGCGACTCATAACTCATTAACATTATAAAAATTCTGATATCGATAAATTGACAGTTAATTACTGGTTTAACTTTCAGTCAATGTCATGGTTGGCATTCTATGGGTTGCGAGATATTCATCTCTACAATGTTTTTTTCAGTGGAGTAATTGTTGATCTAATCAATTTACTGTATTAGTAACTCTAACTACCTATAACTGTGCTTATAACGAGGAAAACTGAGTTGGTAATTATATCTGTACCTACCACCACAGTGCGGGTACTGCAAATTATCTCCGAGTTGCGTATGTAGTACTTATTACCATTCTTGATTTTTCGAAGCTCATTAACGCTTAATACTTCCAAAATTTGTCTCAGGTGCTCGTGAGAAATTTGCTTTGTAACAGGATCGGGGTGTAGTAAAAAAGTACCGCGCGTGTCGTCAGCGGCCGTCCGGCAAGTAGTCCGTAAATTATGGTTAGTTTTTGGCATCGCCTGCGCAATGCAGCCTCACAGCTTTTCACATTCACTCCCCTCGCCCCGCCGCCTCACACGGTCACAGACCCCGCGTCAATCTCGACTACTTATCCGTTCGCATCCATTATATTAATCATTTTTCCAAAAAACTGCCGAGATCCCATCGCGGCCGGGAGCGGAGCTTTCGAAATTTAGAATTGACAAATCGATATCGCAAGATATTTATTGAGGCATGTATCGTTCGGCCGGTTCATTGTGACGCCAAAATTAATCTCGGGGTTTAGCTGCGTCACAAAGGCTGCATGCCGGCGCGTACGGTGGCTATTACGGGCACCACATTATAATTACCTTTTTAAATAGTTTTTTCAGATCTCCATATTAAAACGTCAATGTAAATAACTTGTTAGCCGCAATCTCATTTCTGGGCGATTGGATATTACAATAGTGTACGTGATTTGAGAAAGGTAACGGTGTCGCCGCTTTATCCGACAGATGGAGCTTATTACGGGCGGAGCGCGTGCTCGACAAGGCTACACACTAAATAGTCAATATCGACACGATCAATTTGTTAATCGAAAACTAACTCGAGTCTCGATCGTAAATGTTGCAAGATATAACTGATACATTTTTATGTCTGTCTACTATGTAGCCATATACTTTGCAGTTTAACAATGTTGATAGAGCACAATCACAAGACGATTTATGTCGTATTTTTTTATTATTATTTCTACTTTAATGAATTTACAAAATAACATTATGTATTATTGTGAATTGGCCTGGGAGCTTTTGAAAACACTGCTTATCCTTCTTCCAGATATATAATATGAAATATTTGATGGTAAAACTTGAACCACTTTAACAACTCTACAATAAACTCTATGGTAGCATATATCGCATATCTACCTACCCTTAAAAATGTTCACATACAAAGTTGTATTTTGAAAGCTATACGAATACAGTATTAATCGTTATCAACTTAAATATATGAGTTACCTTAAACATTTCACGCAAATTATGATAATCCTTTACACTGTATAATTTAAATGAATATCTCAACAGTTATCGGAAAAAAACTAACGCGCTCGAAAACGCTCTCACACCGCTCTCAAGCCTTTAATAAAAACGCATACAAATCCAAGTAATTCTGTCTAACAAATAGTTAAAAACCGTCCTAATCAAATGATTCGGTGTCAGCGTAGATACAACAATAAATATCTTAGTTGTACGTGTGGAATTGCACGGATCTATCTATTATGAGTCGTCATCACTTTTTGTGGACCGTCCAGCACGCGCCGACTTTCTATGTACCAAGCATCTGGATATAATTTGTTCAGTTTTTTATTTTCGCGCCGAAATTATGTTAGTCATTGTCGGCGCTGATAACGGTCAGTTGGTTGGTTTGGACTTCGTTTAGATACATAATGGATTTCTAGGTATTATTGCTGTTTAAGATTTCGTTAAGACGTGCATTCAATGCAACGCTATTTGCAACCGTTTTCAAGAGCAGGAAATAATCAATGCGACTGTATTTTTTGTGATTATCCAGCTAATTATAAATTGATTGTGATATTTGTTTTTTTATTACTTAGGTCCTAGGAACTCCTTTTGCTCGTACGTGTTGATATGATTAGGTAGGTATGCACTAGCATATAATTGAAAACATTCAATATCCCGAAATTTTTTTAGCTGTTAATTTAATTTTGTCGAATGAATTATACTAGGGCATTTCTATTTTACAATATTAGGATTACCTAATCTATAATATTATATCCTATATTATTAATTTAATATGTTAATTATATCTTTAAAAATTCCAACTATTCCCCACTACAATCACTAGGTACAACAACACTTACTCACCTACACTATAATATATAAAACTTAATACAGGCGAAAACATTTCCATTAAATTTTATCAAGTATCAAATCTTAAATATATGTATTAACACAACTATTTCAAACTTTATACCTACAGGAAAAATAAAATTCACAGTGGTAATGATGATGTTAAAAAAGTCTCTTTTTTGTCGTAGTTTATCTACTCATAGGCCATAATCGCTTCCCAATATAATAGTAAAGTTCAAATTGATCATAAAAACATCACCTAAATTCAGCTCTAGGACCTTTTTTATGCAATAGGGGGCAACAGAGCAGACGCGTCACCTGGTAGTACCTAAGTGCTCCACGTCGCCCATATGTACGCACAGTGCCAGAGACATTGTGAGTATGTTGCCGGCCTTTCAAGTAGGAATATGCTCTTTTCTTGAAGGTCCCCAGTTCATAGTCGTTTGGAAAAGCCGCATGAGGGAGTTTGTTCCAGATGTCTGTAGTGCGCGGGAAGAAAGATCTTTTAAAGCGCACAGTTGTAGATTGCCAACAGTCAAGGAGTAGCCTCCTGCGAAAAAGTAGGTAGCAATCGACGAATCGAATTTGATATCCTACCATTCAATATTCCCATGTAGCTAATATTAAGGGGGAAACGATTAATTAAAAGCCAATAAAAACAAATCTCAAGTATGTCACTAGAGCATATAGGCAAATAGCACTTATCGCAATAATCCACGATAATGGATTAGCTGGCACGTCGTTATTTATAAACACCGCTATCGCGTTTAATCGAAGTCGATTCGAATAATGTCCACGATTATTGAAACGATAAGAGCCACAATAAAAAGTGGTAGCGTAGATAAACTGAACTGATTTCAGTTGCGACAGAATTGTTTACATTTACTATAAAAATATAAAGGTTTGCGGATAAAATACAACACGAACCCAGCTAAAGAATAATTTTATAACTACAATTACTCCTAATTAATGCAATATTAATTCCTAATTAACATAATTAAACACTTATTTTAAAATATCGATTTATTGAATTAGTATTTACCTGTCTGCGGCTATGAATTAATCTAATTTTTAGTATAATTAAATGGCAATTTAATAATTTCTTGGTATTTATGCTCTCTTTTTACTTGTATAAGAAGGTAGGTACCTACTATTGACACTTTCCCAAATATGCTTTTTTTGCAATTATAATTTTTTTATGTAATAGGTAGAAGTTACTATTAACTACTAATGTAATATGTGTTATAGGTAGAACCTAAATACAATACTAATACGACCAATTTGTACGACAATAATTTTTGTATTTCTATTTTTTTCATAATATTTTAGTCTGAATTTAAAACTAAAATTAAAAAAATATATACGAGAAAATGTGTATGTTTGTATACCTACCCGTCTTTAACATAGCAACTGATTGATGTATTTTTGCATATTGATAGCTGGAGGGTTGGAAAGAATTAATTAGTTTTTATAGAGAATCACACAAACAAACCAGCTACTCTATAGGAAAATATATTCTTACAAAACACATAAAATTTACAAAAGGGCCTAAAATAATATTATTGCCAAACATCAAATAAAGATTATCACCAAAGAAATTTAAGGAAACCTTGCAAATAACGATACAATTTCGTAAAACTAAACCGCAAGTAAACCTGTTTGGAGTTGATTAAAAACCTATTAGTAAAATAATCTGATTGCGTTAGTTAATTTCACAGACGTTATTTTCACTTTAAAAATTAACTTATAATTTTTATAATTAACTAGCGGTCCGCCCCGGCTTCGCCCGTGGTACATGTTTACGTTTTCTCTACATAAGAACCATCCTCGTACTTCAAGGAATATAATAAAAAAAGAATTATCGAAATCGGTTCAGCCGTTCTCGAGTTATGCGCTTACCAACACATTTTGCGATTCATTTTTATATATAAGATTTACATGTCTTTAGAGAATAAAACTTTTATAAAAGTGTCTATAATTTATGCAAAAAGTTAATTTTATGATTACCCTACAGTTCACATTATGATACAAATTATATTCGACGATAAGAAACTATAAAGTATAAACCTGCTCAATTAATAATATGTGATAACATGATGTTATAGTTTATAGAAAAAAATGTAGAGCCGTCACAAACGTTTTTGTAGAGCCGTCACTTTGAAAGTATAGAAATATAATAAATCAGTTCAGACTGTTCTTCTTCTTCGACTTGAGTTAAAAACGACTTATTAATTAAAAAAAATCATCGATTTAATAGTTAAAAAAAAGATCTGTAAGTATGTATTTTTTTCCGTCCCGTAGCTTAATTTTTTCAAAAATTTTAATATTATAGGTACCTACAAGTAAAGTTATAATGTCTGTTTTTTTTTTCAGTTTGATTATTCTTAATTTACAATAATCCAGAACGCAATCTGTATTATTATTTGCCTGCGGAAAGTACCTACATGTTTACGAAATACCTAATAGGTACCTACTTTACATATGTAGCTAAGTACAAATAAAAGATAATACCATACAAGTTGTTATTAATAAATGCATACCTACAAGATTTGACAAACATTCACGTCTTATCAAATATCTTGTCTCAAATGTTTGTCGAGAAAAAAACAAATCAGTAAATTATTTTAAATCCAAGTTTAATTAGCTTAACCGCATCGTTACGGATAATTACCAAAACTAAGAAGTAATCAGGCGGATTTAATAAATTTGTTAATTATTGCAAACTATCTGGTATTTTTATTACCTATAGCTAATTACGAAATAAACAGTTGTTAGTCACCACCCGTTTTTTTCCCATATAAAAAAAACTTAACACATGATTTTTTGAGTGATAGAAAAAGTGAAAAAATCTTTAAATGTCAAATGTTCAATACTTAACATTTTTTAAAAGTTTTGACAAAAATAAAATCAAATTTTTCAAGCATTTTTTGTATTTTCTCAGATACTTCTCAATCGTATTGAAATGGTTAATATTGCTAGCTAGTTTGAAACATAACTATCGGAACATAAAAAAAATATTCATTGATAAAATAGTTATATTAATTGCAAAATATGGGTTAAAATTTTTGCAAATAATATAACTTTTCACCTGGCTCTTTTTCATTAAATCGGCTGAAATTAATGTAAAAATTGACGGAAGTGTTATACGAATCGATTAATTTATTCTCCATTAAAATTGGATAATCAAAATGAATCTACGATTTTTAATTGCATTTTTTAATAAAAAAAAATCGGTCAATGTCATCATACTTAATACATATGTATTACGTAACTATTAACTAAAATAATAGGTATAATATCATCGTAGGTATAGCATATTATTGCATACAAAATCTTTTCATATAAATAACAAATAATACAATACAGGTCCCTAGTGCAATGCAATGCTCCACTTCTATATTTCAGTGACCTTGCCAAATATCAATAACTATTGTCTGAACCCAAAATATAATTTGGTATGTAAGTGTTTCATTATATTTATGCTAATTTCGCTTATCAAGATGAACTTGCTCGTTTATTGTTTGAGTGTATCAATTGAGCATGTCTAATACGCCGTAACAGTTACTTATTGTTTATATAATTTTGTCCCTTTACTGAAAAAATATTGCAATTTTTTTTATTTGAAAAACACACTCCGTTATCATGTTCAACTTTTTTTTTCAAAATAATAATAGGTATGTTAATCGTCGCAAGAAGTCAACTTTAATAATATCCCAAAAATAATTTACCTGTGAAAGATCGCTCGGGGCTTCTGATTTAGCCGTGTTGGCCGCAGCCCATGCCTCTGCGAATGTCTCCATAGCACTCTGAAAGTCCATCTTTCCGATTCACGACATCAACATACCGAAATTTCCACACATGTGCCCGAGAGAACGGCGAGAGAATCACCCTACACGCGTGCGTTCGTGCCGGCCGGCGGCGCGCTACTAACGGTCGGCCCCGCCCAGCGAACCGCCCGCGTCGAGAAAAACCGATACCACCACAGCCTCCCGTTTCAGCGCTTTTCTTTTTTAAGCCGATATTTTAACGAGTTTCTTTTTTCCATACAAAGCCCAGCCCACGGTGGTGGTTGGGCGGCCTTTGGATTATTTACACTTGTAATTCACAGATTGTTACGATACTTCATTTGTTTCGCTGAGAGGGTGTTAGGCGTTATCTTGTTGCGATTACGCGACGCGCTGATAGGCGTCTTTATATCTCGCAAAGCGCGCATCAACATGACTGCATGAATTTTAACAAGCCGTAATCATGCCTGACTTGATTAAATACTTCGCGTTATTGTATACTTCGAAATTGGCTTCGTAAAACGTATACAATTTGATCAATTCGGTCATTGGTATTGATGATAGCAATTGGAAGATACTTGACGAGGCTTCATTTGTATGCAAATTTGGGAATATTTTTCCAATTTTAGAAGTTATAAAAATCGCTAATTATGATATTCGAGCAAGCGTTAGGTACTAGAGCATTTTTATTCATTAAATAAATCACCCCAGCTTCCCGTCTGCTCTATTCTGAAGAAAAAAAAATTGTCACGGCTTCCTATAATTTTGTACGTGGCCGTTTAAACGGTATTACCTTCCGGCAAGCGGCATTTTATCTTAATTTCTATAGCTTCTAGTATATTAACGGCCAGCTATGACAAATTATAATGAAACGGTCTCATAATTTGTAGCTACGGGTTTATGTTCGTAGCTTTATTCCTTCATCATTGATTACATTTAAGAATTATTATTAAATAAAAACACTTAATTCTATCAATATAAATAAATAAATAGATTAAAAAAAAGGATCGATAGGGATAATCTCCCAACAGCTTAACAAGATTACCGTCAAACCAGATCTTCGAACATTGTTTACGTACAACAAACGATGATTCTTTACAGCCATCATAAGTTCCCTTCAGATTATCTACTATAATATAACCGTTAGCGGCTTCACGGAACGCAAGTAGGTCGCTTTATATCGACCGACATTCTTTGTTACCCGCCCGGATAAAACAATGAATTTGTATCTACTATTGTTTTAGCTTCTCCCGGCTAGTTTCTAGCTTTATATCCTGCAAACATAAGAGATCTTATCTCTGATACATTGATTGAATAATGAATCCATGCTAATATTATAAATGCGAAAGTAACTCTGTCTGTCTGTCTGTTACTCAATCACGCCTAAACTACTGAACCAATTTGCATGAAATTTGGTATGGAGATATTTTGATACCCGAGAAAGGACATAGGCTACCTTTTATTGCGAAATATGTACCACGGGCGAAGCCGGGGCGGACCACTAGTAGCTAAATATGTCTGGACTATAGACAAGGCAATGAGGCAACAGTTTAATAAAATAATACCTAGGTATTGATAGACTGCACGTTTTATTAATAATTTTGACTTTATTTAGGTACCTATTTATGTGATTTTTTTAATAACTACATTAAGTATATTTGGAGTATCAGTAAAATGTTCATATTATTTCTTGCGTATATTCTACTCTATAGGTATATCGTACCTACTCTATAATTCGCTTGCGTAAACTCTATCTAACAATTACAAGGAAATACCAATAATGATATATTATGAGTTAGAGAGTATTAAACATAATAAAGAAAAATGTTTATATAAATATAACATTTTAATCACAATTTTAATTGTTACTTATTTTTATACATACAAATTCTTTCTATGAAATTGTACCTACTACCTGTAGGTATAATTATTATTTTTCAAGATTAAGAAACCTATTGAAAGTTATTTAATATTTTAGTTCTAAATTCCTATCAATTTTTTTTGAGCCATTAGTAGCACACAAATAGTGATAGTTTAACGTTGAAGAAATAAAATAATGGTCAAAACTTGGAATTCCAAAAGAGCTTCGGAGTTACTTACCTAATTCTTAAATCAGGCCGTACTCCATGTTTCATCTCTTCACATCTATGAAATAAAAACGTCACGATCTCACAGATGTCAATGAAACAATTTGAAGATACGTCAATAACTGTCATAAATTAACATATATCGAATGTTTTGTTTTTTGATCAAGCGTGTCTATTTTTAGCAATCCTAATCAGCAAACACATGAATTGTTTTACAAAAATACACCTTTATAGATTAAAAATAACCATGGTTTTTCCTTTACACGTAGTATGGTGTAAACATATACGTATATAGTTTATTTAAACGAAGTTTTCCACGGTGTAGGTACCTAAGATGCTAATTAGATCATCTCAAGATTGTATAATGAATTAAATAAGTAGGCACTATGAAGTAGGTATAATTGACTTCGTTCCTCCATGGGTGTTGATAAGTTGAGACAACAATAGATTTATAGATTTTCCAATCTTATAAATCTCTTGTTTTCAGGAATTTACGTTATGTTTAAACTAGGTAATACCTAGGTACTATGTACAAATATCATTATCGCGATCAAGATAATTTATAATTCGAAACATTGCTATTCAGGCGAATATAAGCGTAAATAAATACTCGGCTACTATATTTAGTAGGTACATATCAAGGCTATGTTTGAAATACGATTTAGAAAGGTATATTAATCAGTTTAATAGATTTAAAATACATTCGATTACATATCTTTCAGTTGATGCTTGCTTACGTATATTAAATGGCGTGTTGCAATTGATTCAGATTGTTCCATAAATAAGCACTAATACGAGCCGAGTGTTCTTACATAATAAGATTTAAAACAGCGCTGAGCGGTAAATGCCGACACCCAACGGGATAAGAGCACACCTCCTGAAAATCCGCGCTGAAAGTGGATTACATAAGGCTTACATATCCTAATCCGCCTATATCCGAATGCCAATAGCGTGGCTAGGCGTCGACATTCGCTAAAGCCTCCTCCAATGCCCGTGTGCCCGGGTTAGGTTTATCCGTTATCCGGGATCGGATTAGGCGCGGTGCCGGCGGGGCGGGCTGGCGCCACGCCCACCGGTCGATGGCTCACTCGCACAGTTGTAGACTTGGCTCAGCATTGTGCTGTTATCTGCGAGAGACGAAGCACGCTCATCCGGCGCTCGTCACAGATAAGCAACGGTAAAACTGTGACGTCACCCGTCTATCCGGCACGGGCACCAATCTATATTTAACTCGATGTAACGACTGCAACATACTGTCTGTGAGCTTGGTGCCGTTTTACAGTTGTATCTACTATGTTGTAACTGGAATAAACTAGTAACTTATGTAGAGTATACTAATATCACCTAATATACCTACTTAGTACCAAATGGATAATATGAATTAAAATAAGAAA
Source organism: Colias philodice (assembly GCF_061535455.1). Taxonomy (NCBI): domain Eukaryota; kingdom Metazoa; phylum Arthropoda; class Insecta; order Lepidoptera; family Pieridae; genus Colias; species Colias philodice. The sequence goes on along the minus strand of NC_143091.1, from coordinate 3,828,351 downwards.
AGAATCTCGTTCTCATTTAGTTTTACTTCGTTTTCAAAAATAGATTATTCAATAATCTTATGCTATTCACTATTTCCTTATTTTCATTTTACAGTCTCTACATAATTTTGAATATGCTTTGTTTAATCAAAAATTGTAATTTATTTCACATTGCTGTTTTGGAAATTAAACAAAACAAAACTTGAATTAATGATGAATAATAAATGATCATTGAGCTCAACTCTATCAAAAGATCGCTACTTACTACTTAGAGCATACGATACTTAGAGCATACAATATCTATCTATCTAAAGCAACTTATAGGCTTCAACAGTTGTTTCTATAACAAGAATTTAATAATAATTAAGTATGTTATAAATATACTTTTAAAGACATGAAAAATAATTATTTATTTAATTATAGAGTTAGGGCTCTACACGTTACAAATACCTTTACCTTTCAGAGAAAACAATTTGCAAAGAACCTGAAATGCCTCATTAACAACATATTTATTACATATCAATATTGTATAAAATCTCAGTGACCTACATAACAAATAAATGACTACATTATCGAGCGCTGTAAAAACTAATCGACTCTCTAATTTTGGTATCTTGTTAGTTCGCTAACCTTGGAACCGCAAATTGCACTAACTCATTGTGAAGTTACGAACATTCGTTCTATTCGTTATTTCTAGAAATAGGTTACTTCATGACATTCATTAAAATGATAAAAACTACAAAGCATACCTACCCAGTAACAAATATGTATAAGACAAATATGACAGTTTTGAGGTTTACCTGTAACTTTTAAGTGACGATTATAATGATGATGAAAAAATAAATTGTTATAACTTATAACCTCACTTGGTTAAATATATTATAGGTAAATACATTGGTAAATAGGTGTTTTAATAAGGGTAGTATTTAAACGAGTGACTGTAAATTAAAGTTTTAGTTATCAAAAATAATTAATTGGGGTAACAGAATTACTAAGTGAGCGACTGATTGCGAGCGATGAAAAATTAATAGATCAGCAACTAACAAACATTAATTTGCGTTACATAAAATACAAAATGAGCAGCTTCATAATATTTGAGCGACCTAATATTAATTGTTTGAGTGACAAAATTACGTCTTGTATTATATTCATTATTTGGCATATGATTTATTTATACTGAGTGGCATTTTATCTTAATCGAGGTATTTCGAATAAAAAATCACTTTGAAAAATACTATAATGGACAGAGTAGGTACTATCAGTTCAATTTGTTTTTGAAAGTTTTATCAAATAACTATTTGAACAATTTATTCTAGTGTTTTTAGTTGCTCTAGATGAGCGTAATTTAGTCGCTCACTTAGTAATCTATTCGCTCAACTAGTAATTTAGTCGCTCATATAGTAATGTAATCACACAGTTAGAATTCTAATATATCAAATGGATTAATCACAATCCTCCTTTAGTACGCTCAATCTGTATTTTATTATCAACTAATATTCGTTGCTTGTTTAGTTTATTTGTCGATTACACAAATTCATACCGCTCCAGTTATTAAATCAGTATCACATAATCAGTCGCTCACTTTATTTTCAGTCGCTCGTTTTATTATTCCCCTTTTAATAATTATGGTAACAAATAACAGATTTAATTTAATATAAGCAAATATAGGAATAGGTATGATTAGCTAGAGAATTCCTAGTAATAAACCTAATATTTTAAAAATAAATAGATCATTCGTTTGAAGAGAATAGAACAAACTTCGTTAAAAATACAATACTACAAGGCCAAGGACCTTTAGTTAATTAAATTAGATCGATTTAATGCAAATATAAGATGTTGAACTTTTCATTAGTAGGTATGTTTGTTACACTTAAATCTTCATAGTAGTACTTAACTTAATATACCTATAGGTACATAGGTATACCATAGATTCCATACACGAAACATAAATTGTTTGTATATCCTATGACAAACATATTATTCAATACACTTTCTTTTAATTTTTTTCTTCTACCACTACTGCTACTACTTATACTACTGTCTTATTATTCTATGTTAAAAACCTTACATGCATTTTGCAGTTGCATATTCTTAATAACAAAAAAAAAAGACGGGTTGCACTCCGGGAGTGCCGACAGAAGTGAAAACTTGATTATTAACGTTCAGCATGTTTGATAGGTATTTTGGAATGGTATCCGTCTTACGCATGGAATATAAGGGCTAAAAAAAAAACATCCGTCTTACGCTTTTTCGATCAGGCCACGTGTCCTGACGCGAGTTTAAGATTTTATACCCAACGCCGCTAAAGAAGTTTTCACTTCAAAAATACCTAGAATTCAAAATACATACCTACACGATATAATTGTAAGTAATATCCATACTATCTAACCAAAATACATGCTACACAGTATGTACACGTTACGAAAATGACCAAAATCAAACTTAAAACCTGTTAATATTCATAGATTTACCTTCAGACTGGGGGGTGGGAGGTACCCCCTGGCTCTGAATTTGTTATCTCGACAAGTAATAAGACAGAGATTAATTCCCGCGCCCTTACTGATCGTGTTCATGTTGAATACACGCAAATTGGTAGTACGTAACGATTATTTGTAGAATATTTTCAGGTAGCACCTAACTCCTTAGTCCTTAGTAATTATAGAATACTAGAGGTCCGCCCCGGCTTCGCCCGTGGTACATATTTCGCAATAAAAGGTAGCCTATGTCCTTTCTCGGATATCAAAATATCTCCATACCAAATTTCATGCAAATTGGTTCAGTAAGTAGTTTAGGCGTGATTGAGTAACAGACAGACAGACAGAGTTACTTTCGCATTTATAATATTAGTATAGATTTTAGAGCAATCAACCACAATTCAAACTCAAACATTTATTTCAAACTCAAACATTTATTTATTCAATTATACTTCTTCTAGAAACAGTTTTGAATCGTCATTAAGTAATACATATATTTTACATTTACAATGTTAAGTGAATCGGGTTATATCAATTTTCAAAATAGTCCGTCAATTCATAATGTTGAAATATTTTGAATTTTAAATATATGAAGTTAAGTTACCATTCCTCCAGAGTCCAGAGTAATAACTCTGGAAACATAATTCGGTAAATAATTATAATTACGCTATAGAAGTGTTAAAAAGACGATATACCTAAATAAAGCGTGTTTAAAATCCATTAAATAGCCATTAATTTCTTAATCAGGTTCATATTAAAATCCTCCTCACGCCATAACTCAATCCTCCTCAATGCCATAGCAGTATTAAACATTTTAAATTAGTTTAAAGATATCCAAAAAAACCTGACCAATTGTGCACCCAAAACCAATTTCAAAGTCGATAGTGGATCGAAATCGGATTTTTAGAATGCGATGAATTTGACAAGTCACTATTTTTTTTTACTTAACAGATTATCTGTTCTCCTTACCCCACTCGATCAATCTTATCAAAGCAGCTAAACATACAGAAAGACTTATAACACAACAATTTGCCAAGCTATTTTCAACTTTAAGTTTAACAGATTGAGTAGATTTTTGAGTAGGATGTCTAAATGATGATGCTCTATGTTATCCAAATGCGCCGGATCATCGTCGGATTCCGGGAAATTCGCCTCGCGTGAATACCTGCGTTTACAGGTAAACCTGTGACCATAGAAAGATTAGACACGAACGCTCGAAGAATATAATTATGTAATAAGATTACATGTGGAACGATAGCGAAACATGTTTGCGTAGTATAATTCAGTGAAAATTATGTTATCTAAATTAATAGTTTATTGTACCTAATTAAAATTAGCTATTGAACTAAGATACGGATAACTGTTATTAATTAATTTTCAAGAAAACTTAATTATCATATCATATCATGGTAGAGATTTATCAAGCATTCAAGCAATATACTTACGGATAAAAAATATCCACGTGCCTATATATTCTTACTACGCTATCTAGAGTTTCGAGAATGATACAATTCGTCTATTTTCTCTACGTAAAGTGGGTTTTATTATAATTGAATTTTTAAGATATTATTATTCTTTATATGTATGTCTAATATGTTGAGTCTTGCATAATATTGTACCTTTTTACAATTAATGAAAAACAGTCTAAAAAAACAGTTTCTTTAAAAAAATTGTGTTGAAACGCGCAGTCTATAACCCCCAAGCTCTATGGCAATATGACTTGCTGTTTGCGAGATGTGACTGTTGATCCGTTCCCGACCTACCCCTAAGCAAACCTAGTGACCACGCGAATATCTCACCTTCATAATTATTTACGTTTTAAGGGATTAAAAGGGCTTCAATTCGTGGAACGGTAGGTAAATGTCCAATGTTTGTCTACCTATTCTATTTTATTAACCTTTTTAGTGGTATGTGCATTATTTTTAAGTTTAAATATCTGATATTATATATAGCTTTTGTTAAAAAATCTATAACTCTCGTCATTGTTTTAGCAATTAAACTCAAACTCAAACTCAAACTCAAACTCATTTATTTATTCAATTAGACTTCTTCGAGAAGCACTTTTGAAATCATGTAAGGAATATCGATATTTCGACACCTGAAAATGTACACGAATATTATCGGCTCTACTAAATATAACATACGCTGCCGATACATTCTTTTTTCCATAATTATTTCGTCGAATTCGTCAATTCAGAGAATCTCCTTCTACCATACTATTATATTATCTGTGCTACAGAATCCACGTACATATACAATGACAGGCTCCACGTGTAAGCAAAGTACAACAATTACAAACGCTGTGTATTTGGTTAACGTGACGTAAATTACGTATCACGTTCCCGCCATAACTTGAGCGAATATAAAAGAAACAGCCATTCACCGTATCTTCATATCTGGAAATTATTCAGACTCGCATCTGCGTCTCGCTTTCGAAAATAAAGTTTCGTTTAAACGCCATTCGTATGGGAGATACGAATGAATCGTAATAAAGTGTATTAAACGTATTGCAAATAGAAAATGTTTTTCGTGGAACGCGACACCAATATTATTTACGTAACGTCTCAGATAATACGAGATGGAATGAGTTTTTTTCAGTTCAGTGGCTTTTTAAACGATTTCTGTAAATTATTGAATTTCATTTCGCGTATTTGTCGTGTGCAAACACGTGTGGGATGATTTGTGTTTGGGCAATTTGTTTGAGGCAAATGTTTTAAAAGATTGTATACGTTTCTTCGTTCTTTTACTAGGTAATGTACCAACCAATTCGACAATTTCGAGAATAGGAGCGGAGCAAGGCGCTACTGCATAAGTCTTAAATCTAATGCAAAACGCAGAAAAGCCTTAGATTTTTTAACAATTAAGGTTCTTGTAGTCCAATACGATCAAGTTGGTAAATTTTATTAAAATAAAACAGCCTAATTATTCGAGAAAAAGCTACTTTTTGCTACAAATACCAAACATGTTCTTTTACAAGCGAGGACGCGGGCTAAAAGCTTGTAAGTAATTAAATAAATGAAACACAGAAATAGATGACATTTACATATAAATTCTTTAATGATACCTTCTATAGAAGCTAGGTTAATCCCACAATCTTGAAAGGCTTCATCGCAGCTATGTTTAAAAGATTCTATGCGAATTTTTAGTCGCAAATTCTATTATAAACATGATAACATAATTAACTATTATATAGGTACTAGCATTGCGCCCCAGCTTCGCACGGTATCATCTCATGAGAAATCTTGTGGTTATTGTATGTGCTTCATGCTTGTGATGGTTGTACCTAGTTTTAGGATAACTTTTGAATTTAGCTTCTTTCTTTTGATATATTTATTTTAAATATTTGATGTAAAGGGATGAATAATGTGCGTGACCTGCTTAATTAATGCATTTAAATTGATACGAATAAGTTGTCCACCAAAATGTACAAACAAGGTACAAAGTACAAACCTTCAAACATTTGTTTTGGTAAAAAAATATCATAAGTAATTTTGAGAAATATAGATGTGTCATGTGACTCATAGTTTTCATCTACACTTTCTTTTCAATTCTGATTTGGTTTTTTATTCTGATATGAGTATGGTTGTTTGAGTTTCTGTCATTGAGTTTATTTTTCTTCTTCGTCTTTAATTGTTTATATAGTATACGGGCCACTATGTTTTACTACTAATAAGAAAATTAATCATACACGATTTAATTTTCTTACTAGAAATATATTTTTAAGTATAGGTATGTATGACAAAAGAATAACTCAAAAGTAAACTTAACTATAAATATTTAATATTCTGATTTGTACGCACCATAAAGCGTTTGACCACATTTGACACACTTGTGACGTAGATCACATTCGCTGACGCGCACTTTCACACGTATCATCTTTATAACAATATAGACTCTATTACAAATCAATTGATTGCATTTTTTATTGAATATAATATATTGTGAAGATGAAGGTTGTATCAACTTGATGTAAAATTAACATAAGCCGACGCCAATTTATGAACGGCTTAACATCGGCTCGTTGGTCTAGGGGTATGATTCTCGCTTTGGGTGCGAGAGGTCCCGGGTTCAAATCCCGGACGAGCCCTGTTCCACTTTTGGCATTTTTTTACAAAAATAAAAATTTTTGACCGTGATCTCTACATAAATTGTTCATTTAATTGATATTTTTGCTGATATAACATCCTGTTAGTTATCATCTATACATAAAAAAATAATATTATGTTTAAAGCTAGTTTAAACACTTCATTTTTTAAATAAACTTCACTTACGGATATTATATGTAAAATATTATCGAATTACATACTTATAATTATGTAGATTGTAACTATAAAATAAATAAATAATTATTTTTTTTATTTGATGTTAAAATAATTTTCATCATCACTAATCTAAAGCCGGGTATCCACTTAGGTTCGCCGTGGTTTGCGAACGCGCCCGCTCCGCAAACCAAACATAATGGATACGTCGTGATCGCGGAGCGCGACTGGAGCACGATCGGAGCACGGCGGAGCGCTCCGGAAGCGGTTTTTTGCGCGAACTCAAAGGGGAGCGCAGTTTGTTCGTGGACGCGAGCGTGTGTTTATTAAGTTCGCGAACATGGAGTGGTCCGATGAAATGATGAATATATGCATTATTTCATTATTTCTTCTTCCCTTATTCATATTACCTTGCCAAAATTGAGGAGGTTGTTTGTATTCCATCACAATATAATGTATCAAAATATAAGCTGCACTTCCTACTAATTCTGGAGGCGGCATGTTTGCACCGACCGTCTGTCGTGTGTCTACTGGAGACCGGAGCGCGGAATTTAGCGCTCCGACAGGAGCACTGATGTTGCAGCCTAAGTGTGTACACTATACACGTTCACGTTCGCGGAGCACACATTGTTCGCAATCCACGGCGAACCTAAGTGGATACCCGGCTTTATATTCATTCCCTACACGGCTGCACTATATCAATACTAGGTATGACAAAAATTTTTCAACATACTTAGGTTTTCTCTAATAAATAAGATAATTAATGAAGCTTTATCCCCACAATATTAGCCCAAAATTAAAATACATTTCCACCATCAAAGAACGTCTTAAATCTTAATGTAATGCTCAATACGAAACGATCTCAAAGGAAATATCAAATAATCTTCGCTGCATTAAAATATAAATATCGTAAGCAAATCATTAGCCGTCTCAGAGACTTCGTCTTCAATCGTGCAAAGGTTCGAGTATTATGTATTTTTTACTCCGCTCGTTAAGGAAAACGTAGTTCGAAACTGATTGGGATGTTATCGATAATTTCGGTTTCCTATATTTTTATAATTATATTTTATTTTATTAATATCTGCTTCTAATTAGGAGCAAAATATTGGTAGAATACCTATCTTCAAAATCAATTAATACAAATAAAAAAATATAGCTACTATGTAAGATTTTGAATAGAGGTTTTTAACTCTATCAGAATTTCAGGATTATTGAGTCTTCTTGATCATCAAATGTGCACACTGACAAAACAAGAAGAAACAGACTGTTGCTGCACATTTGAGGATAATCTTAATAATGTATATAAAAATGAATCGCAAAATGTGTTGGTAAGCGCATAACTCGAGAACAGCTGAACCGATTTCGATAATTCTTTTTTTATTATATTCCTTGAAGTACGAGGATGGTTCTTATGTAGAGAAAACGTAAATATTATGTACCACGGGCGAAGCCGGGGCGGACCGCTAGTATACATATATAAATATTGTGTCACAATGTTTGTCCTCAATGGACTCCTAAACCACTTAACCGATTATAATAAAATTCGCACACCATGTGTAGTTCGATCCAACTTGAGAGATAGGATAGTTTAAACATGTAGGTACCACGGGCGAAGCCGGGGCGGACCGCTAGTTGTTTTGTAAATTGCTTCCCATGTCCATTCAATGAAAACCCCTGACATTAACACATGCTATATTAATAGCAATTATATACAGCGTCATCTTTCACAACCTCAAACCGCGGTTACAATTTCTCCAAAATTCGCGGACGTTCAATGCTCAAGCATTACTTATAAACTTTTACATTCCACGTTTCGAGGGAAACGGAATCATCTTAATGCCAGTAATTATACGGATTCACCGAATTACTCGGCCATAAGTAAACAAACGGAATGTCCTATTTACAATCGTAAATTTCGCGAAACGGCGGACTGCCTCGGAACTGTTTTTATACCCTCCTACTCGTGGGGTAGAAACGCTTAATAAATTTACAAGTTCTTTCGCTCTTAAGTACCGTGGCTATCGTAATGAATTAAACAAGTAGGTACACACTTTGTTCCATTTCCATATAATAACCTAATATGAATGTTTGCACTTTGCACAAAAAATCACGCGAACAACTTGTGAACATCAAAAATCCAACAATGTAATATTTGTATTATCATTTATAAACATTCATATTTGTCACAATAATATTTTTTTTTGTGAATTAAATAATTGTAAGTGATAACAATTTGTCCTACTTTTTTTCCTTTATAAAGTGTTGATGTGAATATTTCGTATCACTTGCCTGAAACGGTCCCTAACAACAATATAATATGTAGCCAAAAATAAACCGACAGTATGAATAAAATCTTATATGAAATGAGACATTAAAATACCTATAGACATAGACCATTATTTTTGAAACTTTTACCAAAAAACTTTGTAAAAGACCGAATGACCAACATTTTGTTTTCTAATGAAAAATAACATGTGTAGTATTAGGTGGTAGTTTCCAAAATACTATTCCTAAATACTTACTTAAGTTTCCTTGAATAAAAAGAATTAAGTTCCAGTTTAAGTTTAGCACAATTCATATAAAATTAAACTATGTATAGCTTCAAAAATAAACGAATCCAGCATTAATTCTCATGGCTTCGTAGCCAAATGGCAGCGGGTTGGCCAGCTAATGAACGAAGATCCTCGCAGCTAAGGAATGGCGGAATTAAAAGTACATAAATGAACGACCGACGCTCCAAACTTGAAATTATAAAGCTTAAAATGCTCTGCTCTATTTCTGCGATCATAAATTTAGATGTATAATAATAAACGTAAGTATTACTGGTATAAGAGAGATAGTAATTCAGGGACAATGTAATATTATCCATGCTAATTTGGCATAGTGTAGAGGCGGGTTCGAATACGCGCATCGTGACAAAATTTTCTCTTTTCTTTAAAAATTTCTCGTAGGTACCTACCTACTAGTGTTGTGCTAGATTTTTGCAAAAACAAACTTTATAATAGTCTGTGGGTAATCTGCATACATGTACCTTTTTTTTTAAGTGGGGAAATCTTTCATAGATACCCACGGCCTCTGGGTTATGTCGGATTCGTACCGATCAAAACCCCACTGTGTTCCGTCAAGCCGCATCAACGACGGGGCCACGGGTATAAGTAGAATTCGTCCGTGACCCCATCAGCGGCTGCCCGTCTCCAGGACAACAAATATAATAATTCTATAGCATAACTACAAATCATCATCTGCATAGTTAAATATATCTAATTCAACTCTTCAAAAAAGTTTCAAAAGTATAACGTCAGGAAAACCTGAGCACCTATAGTTTTTGATAGGCAGAAACGTCATTAGTTTAAAGAACTTTCTACTCACATTTCACATATTTCATCACAACGATACATGTTCCTAAACAGTACAAAACTAGGTCATAATGGTCATACTGCTAATCAATCGATATAGAGATTGAGGCGACGCGCTTCTTCTTAATAAGTAATCAAGATATGTTATGCATTATAATATGTAGGTATTTAATACTAGCAGTCCGCCCCGGCTTCGCCCGTGGTACATATTTACGTTTTCTCTACGTAAGAACCATCCTCGTACTTCAAGGAATATAATAAAAAAAGAATTAAAGAAATCGGTTCAGCCGTTCTCAAGTTATGCGCTTACCAACACATTTTGGGATTCATTTTTATATTATAGATGAGGAATTTTTGATATTATGATATTATATAGAAATATAAATGTGTATTGATGGTTAGTTATGATTCTTAGAGCATTATTTAATGCTCTAAGAATTATGGTATGACTTCGTTTAATTGTAGAGTTTATTAATAAATGTCATATTTAATATTTATTTTACAGTAAGTTTTTCCTATATTATATTGCTTAATATGATATCCCTATATAATAAATGCTAACGCTAATCAAAATCTGATAAAGTTTCATATTATGTAGTACATACCTATTCTAAAATAAAGTTGTCCTATATATTATAGTTATTCAAGTAATTTTAAATTATAATGCAACTTTGAAACATAAACAGTTTCAACCACTTTGATTGACCGTTAAAAATATTGGAAATTGTATCTAGAGTTATTAGAGGTAGAAATGATGACGTGAAGCCTCAATGATATCCCACCAAAAACATTTTCATGTAAAATGTTGCCCAGACGAGCCCATAATATGACTCGCACTGTCAAAAAGTTATCAGATCTCATGTAGAGCCAAGCTTCTAACACTACACGCCCTAACTCTACAAGGCCTAACTTCACAAACTCTACACCTTAGTCAAAATATGTGGCTAGGCCATTTCGCTACATTCACATCGGCGTAAGGTGAAAAATTAATTCACTGTTCATTACTTTTGTGTTATACAATAGTTCTTCTAGTAACGAACGGCCAAGCCACATATTTTGACTAAGGTGTAGAGTTTGTGAAGTTAGGCCTTGTAGAGTTAGGGCGTGTAGTGTTAGAAGCTTGGCTCTACATGAGATCTGATAACTTTTTGACAGTGCGAGTCATATTATGGGCTCGTCTGGGCAACATTTTACATGAAAATGTTTTTGGTGGGATTTCATTTCTTTTTGTAAGTTGTTTGTAACAATTTTTTTTTTTATTTTTAGCTACTGTGTGGACGTAAGAGGCAGGAGACGTTCGCAACACTTCTATTCATTCATATTTATATGATCTGATCTGAAGTATATGTCTCAATATATGTCGATTAAATTTTTAACTTTTTTTTTAACAAGGAGTACCTATACATATATATATATATCTAGGGGAACCAAGTTTTAGATTATTAGATTAGACTTCTAGCGTTATCAAAATTTAATTTAAAATTACAGGTCTCATACTAACTCCCATCCCCTAGTTTAAGGGGTTGGGGGATGAAAGTTACAAGTATTATAATTTTTTTGTTGTTTGTGTGCTAATACTAGCTTACATACAAAATTTCAGCTTTCTAGGACATTAGGAAATACCTTAAGAATTTTGATGATCATCAGTGAGTCAGTGACGAAATTAGCGTTTTTTAGATATAAATAAAATCTGAAGTATAAAAGCTAATGTAATTAAAACTTAATATGTTCAATAAGTCCGCTATTGACAATATATCCCGAAAATTTTGTTGATCTAGCATAATCCAAACCCAAGTTATGAGGGTTCAAAAAAACGTCGAAGCGCTTCGAGAAAAGGTAGGTAGTGCCCGTGCGCGTAGTCGCTTGGCTCGTCTTGGCGGGGGCACTACCGTGCCCCCAGATCCATTTGTTTTTTTGCTTCCTTTCACCACACGGCTCGTTGGTCTAGGGGTATGATTCTCGCTTTGGGTGCGAGAGGTCCCGGGTTCAAATCCCGGACGAGCCCGTACTCTCTTTTTTTTCAATTTTTCATTTCTGTTTCTTTATTTCAATATTATTCTAAAATGTTAATATTAGATATTAGTCTTTACTCTAGCTATAACTATGCCACGAAAACATCGAGATAGTATGTGTACGTAGTACATATATCTCGATGCACGAAAACGGTTATTTTTACAAGAAAAAATATTACAAACGGGTACTTTGCAGAATGCAGTGTTTTTATTTAATGTAATTAACTTCTTTTTGAAATAATTTCTTCGTATTTAGGCTGAATTTTAACAAAAGCGTAATGCATAATAATTATCATTGATTTCGCCGGGAAAGTCCAGATGAAAGTGAGGGCTTAGAAGCCTTTTGAAAGAAGTCATCTCCTTGATTGATGGGCCCTTGTAGATTTATTATGGTAATACTGTCACTGCCTGATCTATTAATGAATTTCACGAAATGCAAAAAAGTGTTTTTCATTAATTCAATTGTACACGTAAGCCACCACAATTTATAGATCCATTAAACAATTGTGATTGATTACTGAGGTTATTTTTAAAGAATGGATTTTACTTTAATAACATAATTTATTGCGTTCATGGTATAAAAATAAATATATTATGCATTAATAAATTAATTTAATTATGATTATTTTAGCAAAATTACGTGAAGCGCAATTTGCTTTTTAAAAATACCAGGCGCTATCAATGTTGCTCAACACGGATCACAATATTGAATTAAGGAACGAACATTCTCATTGTTTTACCTTAACCTGACTAACCGGTGACGTCGGCGCCGCATCCTGCCTTCAAAAACTCAATAAGTAACATTATTAGTAGAACAGTGGCACTTGATTGAATCAATACGTCAACCCTCGTGGCGCCCACCTGACAATTACCTCCTGCTTTCAAATCATTTTAACCCTTGCCCGAAGGAGATAAGTTTATTTTGAGCCGAGTGGCGTTGTCGTTCATTTAAGTGCTTCTTTTGTGACGACATTCCGCTGCTCCTGTCCCAATTAACTCTGGCTGGTTCAAAAATTAAGTTAAATACCCCCGACTTTGCGAATCGTGTTTGCTTATTGCCAATCGTCGTATAACTTCGTAAATTTAAACTCCGCCGGGACTGATGTAGTGAAGTTTTTATGACGAGACGTTTTTGTTTTATTTCTGTGTCGTCTGCGGAAATCAATACGCCTGAAGCTTAGTGGAATGTAAAGGAGGTTGCTGAAGCTTAGCGACGCAGCGCAGAAAGGCTTTGCTGTAAGCGTTGCGCTGATAAGGACACGAACACTATTTATATTTTATGCAATAGATGTATCGATCAGCTTCTATTTTTGTTCTGACTAAAAGTACCTTATCACCTCCCATTTCCCGATAAACGCCCCTATTCTCTGCAATAATCCAACAACCTGCTACTACTTCTAACATCATAATGGTTGGTTGGATGTTTTTTTCATTTTTCAAGCAAAACTTGTATTTGAAATTTGGTACCAAGTTATGCTTTGAGTATACTCATCAAATTGCGAAATTCTAGTTAGTGTAATTTGTACTCCTTATTCATTATGTTGTAGCTTTTATTTCAAGTAGGTATTAAAACCGATCTTGATAGAAAATCTCTATGTTAGAATTTAGCAACATAATAGGTTTAGGTATCGACAAGTTGCCATATATGCCGCAAGTAACCAAAACTAAGTTACACGTACAAGTATCCAAGTTGTAAAACTTAAGCTGAGCTCAAACTTGGCTTACTAACAGTAAGTAGAGACATATTTTACAGCGGCTCAACTACCTGCGCCTAAAACAATCAAACAGCTACTTAGGGATTGAGCAAACATGTTAGAACGGTTAGGTTTAACTAAATACAAGTGTGGCTTAAGTAAGATAAGTGTTCGTGTGTGAACGTGTGGCTTCAGTTGTTCATTTATGACAATGTTGTATAAAATACCAAGATTTTTGAGGATAAAAGGTAGTCCTAGATGCTCGAGCAAGCTTCCAGCAAATACGAAACAATATCTTTTAAATATCTATAGAAATCTTCGCCTATAGTTTTTGGATTAATAATTGACGATCCGAGTTTTCCCACGATCGTTAGGTATTGAATAACCATTTATTACACATTTTTCTATTTTCTTATTGCGCCTACGTCTTATCGGCTTTACACAAGTAATTTTCGATAATACTTGAATAAATTAGTAAACTAAACATCAATCTAGAGATTCGCATTAATAAGCTTATACAGAACATTAGGTCCGTGTTAAATTGCGTCCCCTTCCACCCCACAATTTATTTAAGAATGTTATGTAAATTTGAACACAAGTCTTTGATCGTCCGCATCAAAAGTCCGAGTAAAAAAACTTTCAACGAAGCGAAGAAAAAGCGTGAGGAGCTTAAGAAAAATAATGATTTAATCTTACTTTTCGCTGTCTCGCATATAAAAGACTAGAGTTGGGGGCGGCGGGGCGAGAATCGGTTTTAATCTTTGCTTTGTAAAGGTGATTATGAGGGATTATAGGTTGGAAAGTATGGCAGAAATTTCGCGGCTCAGGAGGCGGGCCCTCCGGTTCATTTATAGTATATTTTTTAGTCCCCAGGTGGGGTTGCGGTCGAGCGGCTGATACTTCTCAACTTTTCCTTAGTTCCACAAAGGAAAAGCTTTGCTTCGTTCAGTTTTACAGAGCCCAGTAGGCTTCCAGTTGGATGAGCTGTGGTCGCGCAACGTAATGCTCTGGTCAAAATGTTTTATAATCGATTTGTAAAAGAGATAATGCAAAAAAACGTTTTGAACCAAATGTATTGGTATTTAAATATCTTTATAGTCAAATAATAGTCTTTCTCTGATATTATAATGATTATTTACCGATTAGTCAACGAGTTTTCAATGGTGTCATTCGCGCTGATAGTTAAATTCTCAAATAACTTCAACATATGTAGAAGTAATCTAACCCAATTAGGCAAGGTAATGTATCTATACGTTTTTTATTACATTTGCAAAGCGAGCATATTTCCTACTAGCGATACATCTGAACCCCTATAAGGATGTAAGAAAGATGGATTGACCAATCAAAATATCTGTTTAACGACGGATGTAAATACTAAAATGTGAACAATTTAAATACTCGCTGTTGATATATGACCATTTGTTTACCATAAGTAGTGCATATTATAATACCTGTTTTTATAGGTTTTACGTAAGTAATGAGATAAACAAGTGTGGGTTTGACGTAAAAGTAAAGGTAAGGTTCTGCTTAAACGTTCATTGTATTTACATAATAGGGATAAATTGACGAAAATGGTGGGTGTCAATTTTCTCTGATAATATATCTTTACTTTTCTGTGCCAGACAGTCTGCGAAACTTACAAAATCACATACCTATATATCAGTTAAAAGTAAAAATAAAAGTCTTTGGAACACCCATGTGGAAAAAGAAGTTATGTAATAAGGAGGGATGTCTTTTTGGCATATGGTCGGTAAGTAAACCTGGCATATCATCTATCAAGCAAGGTTTTGGCATAGTTGGCACCTATGCCAAAACCTAGCTTGTTTTTTTAACCTAATTATCACAAAATCTTCATGATATTATAATGAATAAGTTCTGCCTATAAAAGAAGCCAATAAGGATTATTCTTATAATGAGAACGTAGACCATGACCTACGTACTACGTATTAGACGTATTACGCAGGTCATGTTATAGATGCTATAGTAAATAACTTTAAATAGCGTGTCTTGCTATTTTATTGATATTTATTGCCACGTGATCTATATAACAGAAAAGAAAAAGAAAAATCTAGATTTCAAATCAGGAAAATAGTTGCGAAATATAACACGAAAGGTTTCGTTATTTCCACATATAGTTAGTATGAAACGAACTTAATTATATTTGATCTCCGTGGGGTGGCGGGGAGGTCTCATCTCAATCGCAAATCGGCCATCTTGCGCCCCCGGGATCGACCCCCTCCCCCCTCGTCCATTATACTTTTTAAGCTCCAATCTCGTTCATTTAAACGGTTGGCTTTAGATGGCAATCGCATTTTTCCACTGCAGGTCACGTCTCGACCCGTCTCCCGGTACCGAGGCTTAAATCAACAAAAGAAAATAATAAGATTCGTTCAAATTAAAAGTGTAATGTCGCGAAAGTGCGCGGGCGGTCGGTAATCCCGGAGCGTTCTTCATTAGGCGGGCTTTCGGAGACCGCTGAGCATCTCCAAGAATTTTTCTTTATTCATAACGAGGATTAAGAGAAATGCAAATGAAGCGAGGCGTCGGGTTCACTTAGCTGTGTCAACAGTGTCGCCCGTCGACGAGTGCTTTATATATTTTTGTTATTTACTATTCAAATGTTTTGCAATTAAGTGCAAGTACTATGTTTAATTATAGTAATAAGATTTATTGTTAGGAATAACCTAGATGTATGTATAACTGCTTATTTAGACCTTTAATTCTGGAAATAAAAGCTCTCCTATCTACTAGCAATAAGACACAATAAAGAAGATACATTGAAATAAAAATTATCATGAAAGTAAAACAACATTACCTACAACTTAAACAAATTACCTAGGATCAAATTACAAACACGTGTTTTAAATTAGACTTATATTAGAATAAACTACTTATATTGAAATAATTAATACAAGGTGAGTTGGATATTCCAAGTAAATGACAAGGCATGAATGTAATTTGTATTATGTTTATTATGGAAAGCATTTGTATCGAACTACCGGTCCGTTTATTTGTTCATCCTGTCTTAACGTTTATATTCCTCGGTACTCCTTGTAGCTGGTCTCGAAGAAGTAGTGATGGGAAATATAAATATCGATAACTTATAACTAAAAAAAGAAACATTTATTTACTATTACTATCCTAGGAATTTATTTCTGTTTAAATGTATATCTGGACGTCATCATAACAATTTAAAACTTTTTAGTGAATATCAATGTGTGCATTTAATACCTATTTAATCAATTTTCAGAAAACAACTCGTCGATGACTTCTTGCCTCTACTACGTGACTATCTACTACTAGATCTATCTACAAGGGGTGACTCTACGAAATATTTATTAATATTGGCAGTGGATATATGAATATTGAATATACATATACTAGAAAAGTGCCTTTATATTTTATCAATTCATAATTATCTTGGATACATATTCAATTTTCTATTTTCTTCGTTATATACAACATAGGTACTAGCTTTCCGAGCGCGGTTTCGCCCGCGTAGTCAAAAGAAATAAGCAGCCTACGCCCTACATCATTCTATAGCCGCCTATCTTTAGATACCAAAATTATGTCATAAACTCGCTTTAATACAACATAACAAATGATTTACAAGTAAGTAAAGAATGAAACGTTATTAATTGATTTAGTTAATTCCATCATGACATCATAATAATATATCAAAATCTAATTCAAACATCGATAAACTTAGAACATCCCTACGCAACTCAGCCGAGTGTATTTTTATTCGGAATTTATATCTAGCAACGAATCCCACATTATTGTCTCGGAGCATTTATTTTGTGATGGGCATTAAAACCAAAACCCCTTTTTCTCGAAGGCGATTTCATTTTAGCTGGGTTTAGAAAATTTAAGGCCAGTCTTATAAAGCTTTGATTTCGCGGCGCTCTAAAGAGCCGGGAATAATTAATTTATTCTGCTATTATTCTGATTCTCCTCCAGATAATAATGGAAAGATATTTCGTATTTGTTTTATCGCTTTTAGATGGAGTACAGTTTTATATTTTACTGGTAGGAATAAAGTGGGTTTAGTTATATTGATGCTATGTATACTTATTATGTAAATTGTGATTATAATTTACGTACTCTTACCACCGTGTGCCATCGCGTGTAAAGGTGTTACATGGATATTTGAAGATAAATAGGTAAAAGTATGTAAGTACATAGCTAAGCTGTTCTTTTATGAGTTCCAAATTCTATCTGTAGATATCTATACTAATATTATAAAGCTGAAGAGTTTGTTTGTTTGTTTGTTTGAACGCGCTAATCTCGGGAACTACTGGTCCGATTTGAAAAAATTCTTTCGGTGTTAGATAGCCCATTTATCGAGGAAGGTTATAGGCTATATAATATCATCACGCTACGACCAACAGGGGTGGAGCCACGGGGGTGAAACCGCGCGGAGCAGCTAGTATATCATATAGGAGAACAGTTAAATATAAATAATAATGAATTTTTTCTTTAAAATATTGCATAGAATAATAGTAGCTTAAGGTTTTAGCGAGCTGATAGAGCCTCATACAAACATTTCCCCTTTTCACCCCGGGTAATAAAACTGAAGACATGAATAATATTCAAGCTTTCCCATTCATTGATAATTTTTCTATATCTGTAGCAATATTGTTTCCAAATTCAGCACTTTTCCTTCATACGGATTTTCACTATCAACGTCAACACGATATTTATAATTATTGTGTTTATGTTTTGTTCGTATTATTTGTATACGTAGTATATTATTATTAGTCTGTGGTATTATTAGACTAGAGTAGATAATTTTTGAAACAAAAAAAAATCGCAGTCGGATGAAACCCATTAGAAAAGGAGGGGAATATGATGAAAATTAAAGGAAAAATAAATTACGGTCAATCCGAGTTCGGGAAAAGGGAGGGGGGAGCTTTTAAGAGAAAAAAATGGTTTCTCTTGATTTCCGACAAAACTACAAGTCCTACGGAAAAAAGTTCAATACAAAAGTTGTAGATTTTTTTATTACCTACAACTTTGCCATTGAACTTTTTTCCGTAGGACTTGTAGTTTTGTCGGAAATCGAGAGAAACCATTTTTTTCTCTTAAAAGCTCCCCCCTCCCACTTCCCGAACTCGGATTGACCGTAATTTATTTTTCCTTTAATTTTCATCATATTCCCCTCCTTTTCTAATGGGTTTCATCCGACTGCGATTTTTTTGCACTTTTTATTATTTTTAAAGGGATCTACCCCAGTGTATATGTTATTTATATATTTTAAGAATTCTTAGATAATCCATAAGTAGTTATCAAGTACATTAATTTTTCTATAATTATTCCAAAATGTTTGTACAAATTGATAATCTTAAATAACAATCAACTTTATTGTTTTCCTCAGACGAAAGCAAAAAAAAAGTTTATTTATTATTATATTTAATATGATAAAAGCATATATTTCGACAAGCACATAATATAAGAGCTTAAGTTAATGAGCCTGTATAAAGGTAAATAAACAGAGACTGCTCACATCGAATAATTTATTTACATTGACTAATGAAATTGATATATTTTTGCGTTTGCCGCCACTCGTAGGAATCAAAGCGAACGAACCGAGCTGCTGTGTTTGCACACTCGTTCATATCCAGCCATGAAATCGCCTAAATATCCCAAGGGTCAGATGTAGTGGAGATGGATCTTTTTATAACGTCTTTTTTACAACAAACGGATTTTTAATGATTTTGAATGAAACGGGGTTTAAACAATTATATCATTAACATTTTAACTGATTTGAAGTTTTATTTCATTAATTTATTTATATTTATTTATACATATACTTAATTACCTACTTACGTGTTAGGTACACTTGCTAAAGTTGTTTCTTGATTATCGAATCTAACCCCACTAATATTCTATTCATTACTTTTAGTATGAGAATGCGCTACGAAAACTTCTTTCCTTTTTAAATTCTTCTGGTAAAAAACAATCCCGATAAGGGCCGACTTTTCAACGCTTGGCTAAAACTTACCCGTCTTAATAAAGTATTAGACCGTACACGATTGTATAAAAATGTCACCTGAAAACTGTTAAATACGGGCAATCAGAATACATTTTTGAAATGATTGTATAATACATTATTTGACGAATAATACCTATTTAACCAAGGACTGAAAAATCAGCCCTAAATGCATTTTATAAGTATAACTTCCATAATAATATTTCCTAAGCTACGACTTTAATATATTATTATTGTTTCACACCATATCTTTGTTTAAATGCAGTAATTTTAGATTGTCAAAATTAAAAAATAAAGCTATATCCATATTATACAGCACTAGTATCCACAGCTTAATTTGATTAGCGACCACAAGCCGCAAAGTGCTCACTCGATGAGCAGACAGCAAACTTTACCAGAACTACTGATATCGCTGTTTTAATCTTAATTAGCCGTTTTAATTACATTTGAATATTGTTGTTTCGTTTGTTTTAAATACAATTTTATAGAATTAACGTTCAACAAGATGAAATAGGATTTACTGATGGATTAACTAACACATGATTAACCTACCTATATTTCGACAAAATACTTATAGGTAATTCATGTACCTACTTAATTTGGTACCAATTAGTGATATCTAATAACACAGACCAAAAAAGAGTAATAATCATTGATCTAAGCACAGATCAGAGACTACGTCTGAGTGAATGACTAATCTATACTAATATTATAAAGCTGAAGAGTTTGTTTGTTTGTTTGTTTGAACGCGCTAATCTCGGGAACTACTGGTCCGATTTGAAAAATTCTTTCGGTGTTAGATAGCTCATTTATCGAGGAAGGCTATAGGCTATATACCATCACGCTACGACCAACAGGAGAGGAGCCACGGGGGTGAAACCGCGCGGAGCGGCTAGTTGACTATAAATATTATGTACCTATGTTTTAATTAAAATAATTTTATAATTATTGTCATATTTTTATCTCCGATTCTTCATGATTAGGTACCTACCTATTTGATTTTTTTTTCCTATGCCATGCTTTATGTTTTCTTTGTGCGGTTTTCCAAGAACATCCACTAATTGTTTGTGTCTAGTAAGTTTACATAACATATTATAAAGCAATAAATTTCTATTCATTTAAAAATTCGAAATACTTTGTAAAAAATTTAAATTAAATGATTCAAACATGTTAATTGTTTAGTCTTTGTTTGGTCAAAATTTTTATGACTCGTTTATGTAGCGACATCTGTAGGTGAATAGAATATATTGTAATTGTTTAAAGCGCCATCTTTTGATTACAACTTTAACTAAATAATGTCAGGTTATGTTGTTCATAACAATTTTAGCCTTAGATTATACACCTAATAATCTAAGATTTTAGCACACTAGATAGAGCTGTAAAGTAGTTTCATGAGCAAAATATAAAAAAAAGAATTCCTTATTTAATCCATCAAGAGATGGCGCCATCGGTCAGAAATTTCAATAAAAACCAATGACAATAATGTATTATAATTTATAAGTTACTTATATATTTTAAAGGCATACCTAATTAATAATTATACATTTCAGTTTATTTGAATTTAAAAATGAATATAGTGCAGTTTGAGTTATTTTTAAATGTAATATTGTGATTTGTGACTATAATAAAATATAATACCTAATGTATTTGTCACCATAAAATTGTAAAAACCGATTTATTATAAATTACTATAATCTAACCCGCGAGATTGTAATCTGCCGACAAACTGTGATCCGTAACATTTACTAATTTAGCGCATTTTTGGTTAGCATATTATAATAATGCGAATTCATCGCAGTTAGATAGGTATGTTTTAATACCGTAATTTACTTTTCCCATACGTCGCGGTCGGTCAGGACAGAGTCCCTTATTCGTGTCCTTTTAAATTATTCGAACTAAATTTACCCAACTTTTCACTACATAATATAGGTATTTTGGTTTGTGCAACTTTTCGTATCGAATACCCATTTCACAATTTAACGGTTTTACGTTGATAGATTACTTACCTATAATTTACCGAAAAATAATGCATTCAATAATTTTTCTTTTTAAAAACTAATTTTTTTTTTATGCTATAGGATTTAGCAAACGAGCAGACGCGTCGTATGGTGTTAAGCGATACACGCCGCCCATAAGCATCCACTCCACTGGGAAGTGGATGTGTTGCTATCCTCAAAGGGATTTGGAAGGAGTTAGGTAGAAGGGGCGAGGATGGGAGGGAATGAGGATAGGGAAGGAGAGGATGGGTTGGGGATGGGAAGGGATGTGGAAAATCTAATTGTTTTGTTTCATAAAAACCAAACCCGTAAAATTGTACAGTAATATTTTAATGGTACTGTTCTACCTTCAGTTGGTTATTAAAAAATAAAGGTCATTAATCTTACGAGAATGTTAATCCGTACATAAGACATGTAGGTAGAGATTGTCTAATCTAAAATTATAAACAGACGTTCGAACTGGTGCGACCGGACCACCGTACTCGTGCGGTGCGATCGACTCGCCACACGACCGCACCGCACCTAGGGTTGCCAGTATTTGATTTAAGGGTTAACAGCATCAAAAATACGAGTTCTAGTTATTTTTTACGGGAGATAATTAAAACAGCAATGTTAAATAGAGAAAATTTATTTTTGGCATTTATATTTGCTGTTGGAAGAAACAGCTTTTAATAGCTCTTCATTTTCTAAAGCGAATGTATAAAAATCTTTGCACGATAATTTAAAATTACATTTAATTAATTTGCAGCTTCGCCTTTACAGTTTCAATATTCAATCGGTTTCGGCTATCCGTCCAGGCATTGCCGCACAAAGAAAATATTCTTTGTTTAAAAATTATGATTAAATTTACGATTTTTAAAAAAACATTTAAAATATTGGAATTTTCGCGGCCGACTGAGCTAAATAAATTCGTATAAAAAAATAGATACACTAGTGACTAGATAATTTATTACGTTGCTAATATATGAAGTGATTAAAGGCGCAAATTATCCCTTTTTGAAATTTTCGATATTGTCGATAGAGGCGAAAGTATTGTAATTTTTACTGATTTTCGTTTTTATTTTTTTATATTATATGCAGGCGTTAGTAGAAGCTCTGTTTAGTACCAAAAGAAACCTTGAACTGAGTTCTACATGTGACAAAAATACCACATTCTAGCCACGAAGTTATTACGAGATATAGATTTTCAAAGAATGTCAGGGTTGTCCCTAGTAAACAAAATTATATATATCATCTATCTATTACCAAGTTTTTGTTTATGTTTTAGTCGTTAGTTATAGTCGATATTTCAATATATTATTATATGTAGGTACATAATCTTTATATGTAATAAATTAACTGAACAAAAAAATTATCTTAGATTTATAAGACAAATTAATCTTATTAGACAAATTAAGACAAATTAATTATCAAATTAATCTCCTTTTTTTGTGAATATTTCGAGCATTGATCATAGTAATCTCATTAAAAGTCAAACCGAATTCCTTGAAAATCTATTTCTCGTAATAAATTCGTGGTTAGAATGTTGTATTTTTTTCACATGTAGACCTCAGTTCAAGGCTTCTTTTGGTACAAGTACAAGTACAAGTTACAACCATTGAAAAGAAGAAAACGAAGAGAAAAGAATGGGCAAAATTATATTTAAAAGACAGGGATTCATTCAGACATATGCAGTCATATCATAAATCTTTGTAGAGTTCTAAAATTTATATTATTAATCTTTTTTTCAGTATTAGCCACGTCATCCGACGCCATCGCCATTGATAACGATCGACCGACGTCCGTTTTGTTTGGCGGTAGAACTATGACCATAGAGGAATAATGTATAGCTGAGATAGAGTGGCTACTCTGTGGTAATAAGTGTATGTATGGAACGTGCTGCCATCTGCAACTTTGTAGGATAACTAAAGGAGTGTATATATATATATAGCTATGCAGTATGCATATCGATATATATAGCACCAGATATGGAGCGAAAGTATATTTACAAAAATATTACTAACACCACGAAAAGCGTCGTTTTCCTGACAATTTTCTTTTTGTGGAGTTAGTAATATTTTTGTAAACATACTCTCACTCCATAAGTTGCCTTGTAAGTTGAGTAAATAATAAATTTGCCAAAGTAATGAGGGCAACCAGGGGTGAGAATAAAAACAATTTCTTTAGCGATATTCACGTTTATTGAATTGAGATTTATATACTATATAATTGCACTGCACTGAAATAACTAAAGCTTTTGTTTTTAGCAGATTTAACTCAGTGTTCCGCGGCACACCGATGTGCCGTGCGTGGTCATTAATAATTGGCTTGCCGCGGGAAAAGCTTCTCATTAAATGGAATAGAATGCATTTATTTCCAGGTGGGAAGAAATGATAGAAGACTTTTCCATGATCACTTTTAATTTTATAATAAGCAATAATTATTTGATAAAAAATTGAATTGAATTTACGGTGCACCTCTAAAATATCCTGATTTCATAGGTGCACCATGCATGGAAAAAGTTTGTGGAACACTGAACTAGGACACAACATGGCTTTATTTTCTATGGGTTTTATAATTATTATAATATAATTGAGCTGATTTCTTTATTTTATCCTCCCCATCATAAGCTAATTTGCCGTCTAATATTCTGTTAAGAGATCTGCACCAACTGAATATAATTAAGTTGATGGATGTATCCACAAAAGTTTCTTTAAATTTTTCTTTGTGGTTCATACAATCAATAAAATTAAAATCTATAAATAATTCGATAAAGGCTTTAATTCTTTCTTTTATATTTTTTTTGTAGCATTCACTATTCAGAAATGCAACTGTTGTTTCCTGTATTTCTTGGAAACACGCTATTAAGCAATCAGATGGGTAGCATAGCCATTGTTTATTTTTGTTGTATTCTTTTTGTCTTATATATCTATACTTGGCATCTTCCGGATTGCCCAATAGCGTGTTTTTACATGTTTTGCAACCTTTTACAATTTTTTGCAAACATTTTGACAGGGCCCACCCACATACATAAATTCTTTGATCAGCCCCTGTGTCTAACACAGTTCTGATGCCTTCAATCACTTCTAGGGGCTGATCAATTACAATATTTTGGGATTGTGATGGTGCTGAAATATTTTCTTTATAATTTATTAAAAAAGATATCGACTGTAAGCAATCATTTTGGTCTTCTTCGCAATTAGCGTTGACTGAATGATTGCTGCTGAAATTGTTCAGCAAGAGTGTTTTGTATGCACCCTCAAATCCCATACAATTAGGTGCCACATTACGGGCACCTAAACTTCTGATACTTCCGAAAAAGTTTTCGAGTGGGTCCTGGTTAAAGTGTCGCGTCAACATTGCATCAAAGGAATACTTTCGAAACAACAGTTGCCAGAGTGTCTTAAAACCTTCGATTGTCTTAATCAAGTTAGTAACAGTTGGTACAGACTTTTCTATTAGTTGGGAATTCTTTTTTAATACAAATTTAACTGTTTTCAGAACTTGCACAGCATCTAGCCATAGCTTGTGATGAGGAGAATTTATTTTCACAGCAGCCCTGTAAATTTTTCCATTGGGCACTGAAAAACTAGATGCATTCAATGAATCAAATAATTTATCTATTAATAATACAAATGGAATCAAATTGGCACATTCTTCAGCAACACTTTGTCTGGCAACTAGATTGTCTGTTGCAACAGCCATGCTGTAGCTCAGTACTTGAGTGGCATTTTTTACTTTCATTTTCCTTATTTTATCTGGGTCTAAGTGTTCATTCGTTAATTTGGGCAAAAGACGCAACTCACCGTGCGACCTGTCCGCTTCAAATACTCGCTGGAAATATTCCCACTTAATGCTTTTTTGTTTATCTTCATGAATGTATTTTAGTTCTTTATTTATCAAATTGTTCCTTACCCCTTTAATTAAGTGGGGTGCATCATATAAAGGTATAATAACTTTATTATTAATGTATAGAACATCATTTCGCCATTCCTTTTTTTCTTGGCAAAATATTTTTTTCGAGTCCAATAATAAACTGTTAATAGCACTAACATTTGGGGAACTTTGGTCGCACACGGTTGCAATAATTTCTAAACCTGTTGCTTGCACTTTTGTTATAACACTTTTCAAAATTTGTTTAAGCTTATCGCTTTTTAAAGTTTGCGTAAAGTAGTATGCAACAGGTTGTTTAAAATTTTTCTTTACCCCTTTAATCATGAACACTAAGACGTGATTGGCAAATTTGTCCGTCTTTTCGCCATCGCCGTAATTTTCAAATCCTACAAGATCGTCTGTGTAAACATTGTAATGAATTTGTGGTGATATCGACATTTCGTCGAATATCAATGTACACAGACGATCTTGAGGTAACATTTTTGTTACAGTATTTTTTAATTCTTGAAAAATTGTAAAATTTATGCCTGGCGACAATTTTACCTTAGACAGCATTGCTTTTATTACTTTTTTCGAAGGTAATATAAAATGCTTACATAATAATTTGTAAGCCTTAGGGCTTTTTTTAAAAATGGACAAGGACAAAATCTTTTCCTCCTGAGTAAACCTGTGTCCCTTTTTCTTTTTTCTGCCTTCAACAAACTGCATTCGGCTAAATAATTTGGCCGATTCTGTCATATTTTTAGTCAATTTCTCAAAGTCCTTTTGAGTTGCCAGCTTTTTCTGCTGCTGAAGACGTGACTTCCACATCTTCACTTTTTGACGCAGTCTCCTAATATCATTCGTCTTCTTTCGCTCCTTTCTTGCGTGCGTGGCTTCTGCTTTCTTTAAAAGATATCTGAATGTTTGTTCTGAAATAAAAAAAAAATAAGTATGAAAACTCAATCTTATAATAAGTAATGATTCTTTGTAAAGTAACTACTAAAAGTAATGAGTCAGAGAAAGAAGTATCTTTACTAATATTTACTAATATTATAGTTATACAAATATACATGTATCATAGAAATGGGATGAGTAAGTCTTTCATTGAAGAAGTTACTGTTTGAAAGGGATATTGTTTGTAAGTCATAATCGAATGAATGGGTTATCCTACCCAGTCCCTGCTTTATAATATGTTCCGTAAAGGATGAGTCAAATTGATTTCAAGACACATAATATTTATACACTACCTGCATTCATTTTCCTTTTTGTAGACCGAGCAGGGTAGTTTTCATTTACTGTTAAACAAGTGCTTGCAGAAGACCCAGAAGGTATTGCAACAGTTTCTGAAGAAGAAGGACCTGGCAGGGCTTGGTTTGTGATGTCCATCAGAGTCCTACTTTGTAAATGTTCTCTTCGGGATCCACAGTAACTATGGTCAGTCTCTACAATACTTGCTATTGACTGCCGTATACCTGTAATGTAAAATTACAACAGTATTATTATGTAACAATAAAGCCAACTAGACCACTGAATATTCTAAAGTTCTATACTGGTGCAAAACAGGGGCACATTCTTTTGATGGGGCCCTATCAATAAAGATCGTCACAAATATTTCTGAGCTAGCGACTTCTTAGACCTGGCCCTCTTGGGTCGGAGGCCTGTGGCATTTTGCCAGCCCTGCCACCCTATAATTATGTCATTGATCATAGCAGACTTAAAGAACCAAAAAATAGTTCAAAAATATATCGAAAGAAATGAAAACAAGTTTTACTTACAATGCAATTTAATTGTCGGCACGGCTGACCAAATAAGATGACGTCCAGATATTTTAGTTGAAGGATCTAAATGTTGATCACAAATTCTTCTATTCTTGAATATCCGCATAGGATCATTTTCCTTGAGATAGTCACCAGCAGCTGATACCCAAGCAGCAAATAAGTCAGACCGCTTATTGGGATTTGGGAACTGGTGAAGTGGAACACCTCGCTCATCTGAAAACATTACATGTTCAATGTTCATGCCTCATCTTATTTTTATTATAACTTTGTTTAGTTGATAATAACTATATAAAATTCTTTTATGTATATATTTGGTATATGTTTATGTGTTACAGTGCTGAAGTATGTTAATTGAAAGATCATATATTAATGGTAGTGCCATATTTGACATAGGTTTTGCTTGCAGATTTGGTTATGATGTTGCTTTTTGCAATGTCCAGTCATTTTATGCATTTGGGAATTTAAATCTTAGCCATGGTACACATGAATGAATGTATTATATGGGGTGTTGAATTCAATCTACAATATGTTTAAGTACCACAAAAACGTGGTAAAGAGCAAGTGCTCATGAAGCTTTGCTCGAAAGTAGTATTTTTACGCCAATTTGATATACCTAATAGCAATATTGAGTGATGGACTAATTTCCTGCCACCCTAACAGTTGGGTATGTTGTTCTCACAACTAGCAGTGGTATCATGCATCATTAAGAAGCCAGAAGGAAACATTTCAGAGGAAAAATCCGGTTTACACAATAGTCGAAATGATTACGCTGCTTTGTAAATATTTTATTGTTATTTATAAGGTCCCAAGATACAGGCTCCGCCTAGTTTGGGACCTATCAGACAACAACAACTGTGCAAGCATGGCAATCCCAATTTGTAAACAATTTGTAAACATATGAACGAATTTCTTAATCTGCGGTTCTATGATGCCAACAGGCAACAGCAGTTTATTACAGGCTAAATAACAAAACAAAAAATCTAAGTCTATTGCAGTTCCTTACTAATTTGGGTAACAAGGAAAATGAAGGTTTAATATTTACTTAATAACGCATTTTTATCGTTATTGTGTGACGGTGTGATGCTACGCAATTATATAGTGCTAGGTTACACTCATTGTACGGAAAACCAGCCAGAGTATAGTGATTTCGACGCTTTTAGCAAGTATACAATTACACATGAGGTTTACACTGTATAAGCAATTAGTATTTATATTATAACTTACCTAAAGCGGCACACCGAAAAACGCAATATCTCCTCCGTTGAAAACTCATGATCACAACGTTCACAACAGTTAACAACAATAAAACAAATAACAAAATAACAAAACAAAACTTAACCAAAACAAAAACTTAAAAGATAACGATATATTTAACAAAAACAAATGAGATAACCTCGAAATCGCATCAACGTCCGTCCGAACCGAAAGCCAGGAGAGTTGACAACTATGGTTGACAATGACAGTCGCGCATCATTACAAGATGGCGGCTTTTTTTTAATTTTAGTTATACCACTCACCGCCCGCGTCGCTGTCGTCTATGCGTTTACATGACAGTTCCGAGTGTGCCCCCCCTGACTATGACTAAAGCTGTAATAAGTATATAGTCTATGACTAATGCGCTGTCCGGTGCGATCGCCCGTCCACACGCGCGAATTTGGTACGGTCCGCACCAAGTTCGGATGAAAAAACCATCGAACCAACCGTACCGTCAATAATAATAATTATGTCCGGCGGACCACTGTACACACGATCGAATATGGTCCGGAGCGCACCAAGGTCACGGTGCGGTCCGTACCAAATTCGAACGTCTGTTTATAACTTAAAAATGAACGCCCCTCCACTAAACTTAATTGTTTCAATGTGTGAGGACAAATAATTATTGAACCACTTTATATGTGTGCGCGCGTCGATTCTACTGCAAACTTTGACACTCGCGCACTGATTTGTCAACTAATCGGGCGATCAGTTCAGGTGCCTAGCATTGTATGGCGGGGAGAGCGCGCTATGTACGGAATGACACGTCCGTTCTGTCGTGCATCGCGTCATTTATGCACTAGTTGGCCAACTGGTCCTGTCGATCGGGCATGGACGGGACTGGAGGACTGAACGACCAATGAGGCAGACCAATTTGTGTGTATTGCGTCTATACACGTACTTTGAATGTGAGCGTAAACACAGTGGAGGGGCGTTCATTTTTAGATTAGACAATCTCTACCTACTTACAAATATCTTTCTTTTTTTTTATTTCTTACTAGCGGTCCGCCCCGGCTTCGCCCGTGGTACATGTTTACGTTTTCTCTACATAAGAACCATCCTCGTACTTCAAGGAATATAATAAGTTATGCGCTACCAACACATTTTGCGATTCATTTTTATATATAAGATTATAAAACGTAAACACGCGGCTTTTAATATAAATTATTACGGGCAACCTTAGTATGTACTCTTATTTATTTTCATATAATTTGTAAACGAATTGGAACTGATAAGCTCAACTCGTTAAATTCAGCCGTTTTGGAATTTATATGTCACACATTCTCACCAAGTTTTCCTAGGCAACAACAACGAGAAGGACACGAGTTAAATATATAATTTATATAATACATATATTATACATATATTATGTACCTACCTACCTACGAATAACGATACCTGCGATAAGAATAGAATATAGATGAAAGTGATGAAACCGAAATCCATGAATTATGATGAATTCATTAATGAAAATTTATTTATTGTAACTAATATTAAGAAGGTGGACTACAGGAAAACATGCATACTTAGTAGGTATATGTTATAGTAATGTACCTACAAATTTCTTGAAAATATTATACCGCTTTTTGGACCTTCATAGAGATCGGCATTATTTACCAACACGATAATATAAAAACGGATATAAAATCCCCCGGTTTGAAAATTATTATGAATCGAGAATTAAAAAAATTAAAATCAATATGGTGAAAGAGACAATATTATGAAGTCCAGCGGAATCTATTTATAAAGTTCGCGACCCCTAGAGGGGCGTGCGTTCATAACAATTATGACGATCAACTCTGAATGTGTTAACAGATAACATCTGATGCAGAATCTAGTTGCAATTATGAGCGTGGTGACGTAACGTGGGTGTGTCACTTTCTTGCGAACTTGTATGCAATGAAAACAAGATATCGAATCGCTGTTTTATTTACCTAAGTCTAAATATTTTCTGTGTAATTTCCGCAAATAGCCGCGAGGATAAAATAATATCATTAATTTGTTGAGTCGCAAATGGTTCATAAATCGTAATACACATCACGCCTGCGGTAATGCGTCATTGGGTACCTACCTAATATATTTTTATCATTAGGTATAATTATTATTAGAAATCTCAGCACGTGCGATGATTTTGTTAATTCCTATTATTTTCTCTTTTAGTGCGATGTAATAATATTTTAATGCTCTGTAGAGAAAATCATAATTACGAAAAAAAAAAACTAAAATCGTAAGTCTATTGCATAATAATATAGGAAATATTTTTCCACGTTTAGGTGCGCATTGATGGAATAATAATGATGGATTCAATATTAATTTATACATAGGTGTAAATAGGAGTAATCGGTCAATACTTTGAATACAATACACATTCAATATATTCATAAGGCCTTTCACCTTATTTACTCGATGAAAGGTAATTTTATTTACATGGAGATAGGGTATGTTACTATGTATTTTTTTTATACACATCTATGACTTAAATGTACATAATAAACACATACCTAAGTAGATATATATATATACAAATAATAAAGAGTTGTGTCTGTTCTGTGGTACAGCTATCTGTATCCTTTATTTTATTTTAGGATTATGAAATAACTCAATAATAGTCTTAAATTATGAAACATCGAACTAATCAATACCTAGGTACCATCATAAATCATAATAGATTATCATCACCCTACAAATGCCGAAAAGTCAAAATTTCTATTGAAAATTATGTTTAAATTTACCGCCGTTGCAGTTGAATCAGTTGTCCAATGAAAAAAATTCATAAAGTCTGCTTAACCAATCAACGGACGATACGATGTGGTGTGATTTGAGGCGTAGACAGAGATTTGAGGGCACGCGCTTCGCGGCTGATATTATTTTGCTTCGTAGCTTAACTTTTGTTTTAACTAATTTTTTCACTATTATAATTAAATTATATGCATAAACTTTAAAAATAAACATCGTCTTCATTCATCAATAAGCTTGAGATAACGACTGTTTCGAGATGCCACAACATAGCACGATAAATGCTTTTCGTACCCCGCATCGTATGATCGTGGCGTCATATAAAAGCCCAAGAACGCTCCCCACTTCTAGCCAAACGTCAAATCATACTCTAGTGTGCGGTCGTTTGTGTCTGGTGAAATCAGTCTTTTTCGCGACGTTTCGTAAGCTAGAGTTACTAGCGTTAGAGAAGTGAATAAAAATAAGGGCGTGTGTGTTCAGTGATATATTTAAACAAACATAAATAATACAAGATGTCTTTCAACACCGACATTTCGACTAAATTGGAGAACAGCAGGTACGGACGCATTTTTAATCGACCCCGTCCCTTTTAGTTAGACCTCCGCGTGATGCATAGATTAGCATAGCAGTGTTTTATTGATTAAGTAGAACATTAATAAACGCATTGTATAGAAAATAATAATATTGATGCACTCCGGAACTTCAATGTATGTTGAAATATCAAATTCCTTTCACATTGACATAATAAGCATCAGTTTTCAATGTACTGACGCAATGCTTCTGACTGTTAATTTTTGTCACGCTAATCATAGAGGCTTCAATAAATAACTTTCATCTTCAGATTAGTACAAAGAGGTTAGGGATTACGAATCGTGTCACATCTGGGCGTGCGCCCTGAGATGACTCAGGGTACCTAATTCTTCCTTTTAAATCTCTTATACTAACTACGGTTTATTAAACATTTTAACTGAACTACTTACCAAATATTTTATTGAAGTCTACATCTGATAGCTGTAAAATTATTTAATTTTAATTAAATGCTTGTTCAATGAACAATAACGAAGAATTAAGCACGATTTAACTGGCTATCAAAATAGCATGGTGATTTTACATCTCAGTCATACACCTTGAATTCAAATGAGTTTGTTTTTATTTATATTTTTCTCATCTTTCATGTGATTAACAATTTGAATGTGTAAAAAAAGTCATATTATAAGGTCAAGATTAACATGACCTATTTGAAAGCAAGGTGACACTTTCGTCAAGAGCTGCAAGGCTGTAATTCATATATGTAAACATTTCATGTGATGATAAAATTTAATACATTCATTTTATATAAGAATTTTTGCAGAATACTATATTGTCTTATTTTATTAATGTAAGTAATATTACCTACTATAACTATAATACTTACAGTTATCATAGTAGGTTGTAGACACATAAACACGAAGGCATTCTTACATTATACATATTATAAAATTTGTAGTTTGGCTATTGCAATAACACTGCATGATAACATTCTATTACTCTATCTACTATATAAATTTGTTAAAGAATAATTCCTCATCCTGAATATAGTTAGTGGACATTGAGTAGTATAATTATGAGTTTTGTAAATAAGTTTACATGAAAAAAACAATCATCAACCCGTCAGAAGTCAATTTTCGTCAACTAGGGCAAGGACATTATTCAATTGTCTTGAAGTATTTAGTGGACATTTTAATGAATTGTGATTTTAAAATACTAAATAAGTATCAATATATTGTATGCTACAAAACATAACATATTGAGATAAATGAAAGTGCAACAGAGTTATCGCTTTAATAGCGACATACTAATAAATGTTAAAATGTCCCAATAAAATAAAAGTAATTGAACAGAAACCTATTATTTAATTATAAAATGGTATTCATAAATACAAATACTTAACAAATTTAAATGTAAAATGTTTTGTATAAAACCAATCACCATTTTGCTATTTCATGGCATAAATGTTATCGCACATGAATTGATGAAACTTTTTTTTATCTATAAAAGTTATCAATTTCAAAATAAATTTCAATCTATAAATCTAACATAGAAAACAGAAATCTAAATACATAGTGTATGTAAATTGTTTCAATTATTCTCAAGGAAATAAAAGTATAGACAACATTAAGATGTAATATTTCTATACTAATATACCTACTAGGAATGGAAAATATTGTGTAACAGCATTTGTTCTTGTGTATATTGCATTGCATAAGTTAGCATGGGTTAAGTACAGCTTAGGAGCAGTATTTTTACATTATGGTTATTGGACTATATAAAAATGGATCTAAGGGTGTTTTTTCTAATAAAACACTTGTTTAAAGCAGTTCAAACTCAAACTCAAACATTTATTTATTCAATTAGACTTCTTCGAGAAGCACTTTTGAAACGTCAATACATATTTTTAACATTTACCACCGATTCGGAAAGCAGTAACTATTTATGGAGAAGAACCGGCAAGAATCTCCATAGTTGCTCTTTTAAATCATTTCAGTATTACAATTTAATTTTACTAAATATGTAACTGTATATTATCTGTATATTATCATAATAAAAGTTAAATAATGTTATGACTAAACCATAGAAAAATCAAAGATTACATAGCGCTAAAGTTTTAAGAAGATAGTCTTATATCTCAAAAGTGAAAGAATTTCTTACTTATTATATTGAGATGAGTAATTACCCCTTTCCTGATAATAGTATTATCTTTATATGCTCTTATGCAATAAATTGAATAATAAAACTTATTGCACCTAGTGATAATTTTAAGATAAAAATGTAGTTTTGATAACAAACAATTTTATACCTGAGTGGAATATTCTACAGTCATTAAAGGACATTGCCAGTGTTCGGACCAAGTGCTGCCCAGGAATGAATGTAATTGCAATGGGATCCTAGCATTAATATACATAAAGAAAAAATATTAAAAAAAATATCCCCCCCTGGAAAACATATAAAAAAATCACGAATGTGTACCATATGTCGATGGCCCGTGGAGGTGGTAAACGGCAGATTGAAACGGGATTTCAAGTTATTTCGCCAGGAATACTGCAACATATCCTTGCCTCACTTTTTTTCCGATCTTAAAATCGCCGCTGAGCTCACTAATGCATTTCATGTGGATTTATTAGATAATCCTCATTGCCGTGATTTCATCAATATAGTTAGAGAGGGGATGGACTCTAATAATGATTTGGCTGATTACGTCTATTCCAAAAGGCTAAACCGAAACAGAGTCGCTTTTGATAACATTAATGTTGTTCAGAACAATGTATTTCCAGTTCTCACCGCTGAGGAATTGACTTTATTCGCAGTTGGTACATACCAAATAAAACTCGCTCCGAGTTACTATAGCGAGCATATACGAAATGTAGAAACATTTGTTATCCAACAATATAACGGAGATTTAAGCGATCTATCAACATTTAATATGCCGTCTGAAAATGTCCACCTCTTCAGATTTAACTTAAGAAGTAGACATACATCGTCTAAAGTCTACCATTCCTATATATTAGTCGATTCCAGCAATACCGGACTGGCAGCCATAAGGAACTATTGTTGCACATGTTTTACGGGTCGGAGGACTATCGGCTGTTGTGCGCACACCATGTGCTTAGTATGGTTTTTAGGGTGGGCTAGGCACTAGGACGTGATAAGGTGCCCTGCTTTATTCTTAGATAGAATTATTATCGATGACGACGACGATGATGATTAGTATAATTATTGTATTCTGTACCAATATGCAGTATTTTATATTTTGTATCGTATTCTGTACCTGTTACACATAAAAAATGTGTATTTATTACATGTTTTTCTTAAAATCATTTTTTTTTTAAATAAATAATTCAAAACAAAACATTTTTTTTCTCTTGACTCCTGGGATAGATTTTGATGCGCTTTGGTTTACATGTTAGTATTGGCCTGAGGAACAAAATGTACCATGTCTTCATTCTGGGCAGCACTTGGTCCACCTCCCATACAAAAACTGTCAATGTCCTTTATTTTTATTTTTCTAAAGTACCTTTAAATCATGTTAGTGTAACAAGAGAGCAAAATTCTAAAAGTCTATTTCCATTGTTACAGGAACACCTTGCGAAAAATCGCCAGACATGATGACACCGAGTTCTCCAAAGAAAGCATCCTCAACGACATGGAGAAGTTCGTCAAAATGGTTAATACCATGGACGAGACCGTGCTCGTGCCGAGCAGGCTGATGAACTTGCAACAAGAGGGTGACGATGACCCGTTCAGCCTATTCGCTATGCTGAACGACTTGAAGACTGAGCTTCTGTGGGCCGGAGCCGAAGTGGAGCACGTAGAGCGGGGCAGGAGAGTGTCCGACATGAGCGACACAGAGAGTGACGCGTCCAGTGCGGCCGGAGACTCCGGGATCGACGGCGAGGACGAGAGGGAGTCGGCGGCCCGCGCTGCGGCGAACTGCAGGCGCCATCTCCGCGGCCTGCGCCGCTGCCTGCGCCACCTCACCGCCGCCGCCGCGCATCTCACGAGATCGTATCAAGAAGAAGTCGGGGCCCCCGTTTAAACTTTAAAATATACCTACCTGTGATCAAACCTGCCCTGCACATGTTGTACATATAGGCTAACCGACCCGCGCTGTAAATATAGGTTATAGGGTCGGACGTGTGTGGAAATCTCAGTAAGTTATGTGGTTATTTAATAAACTTAAATGTCAATAAGTTTTTTGTTTTATTTGGATAATCTAAACGTAGCTTACTTCATCTAGACCAAATCTAGACTATTGAGTAATGCTGACATTTTATACCTAAGTATGACTAAGATCTATTAAGTAAACTTGAATTTGAATTAGAGCTACACATTCTACAGTTACACGGTTTTGTGAAATAACATGAAGTTATTTACAAACTAGATCATACAAGTTCAATTGACAATATGAATTTCTTATTTCACAATCACTTAAAGAAAACCATTTAGGTTTGTGTGTAGAACTATTAATTCAATAATATGTACATATTTGATATCTGTTGGATAAATCAAAAAGACAGATAAATGACATACCACATAATTACATAAATATGATTGCCACAAGACAAAGTGTTCACTAATCTTTACGAAGCCATATCGCTGATGTACTCGAAGGTGTTGATAAAACATCACCATGCACTGTTATCTAAACTGTGCTCATAGTTACATAAGTAACTCTCAATGTTAAAACATTTCGTAAAGCGAACGTTTCATAACAAATTACCTACTCCGATTTGAAGTCGAAGAAATATGAATGAAAGCTAATGAACACACCATTCATCATTTCCTACAAAAGTAATAAAAGTGACACTGAATTAAACCAGGATCTATTAAATTTCATGGCTAATATAGTAGTTATTACGTGATAAAAATTCTGCCTTGAAATTTATATGTTCGTGGCTCGAGCAGTAAAAATATCGTGACGTATCAATTAAT
This sequence comes from Colias philodice, assembly GCF_061535455.1. NCBI lineage: Eukaryota > Metazoa > Arthropoda > Insecta > Lepidoptera > Pieridae > Colias > Colias philodice. The sequence continues at coordinate 3,791,496 of NC_143091.1, read as the reverse complement.
ATGACACTGCGACACACCTTTGATTATATTATTTTACTAGATCTTGTTTTTCCGTTTGATAAAATTCAAATATTAATAAGTTTCTAACGGGATATATCACTGGGCAATGTGAGATATGTATGGGTAGGTCATAATTGCATCTACAAATAAGTACAAATAATAATAATAATTACCTAACAATCTTACTAATGAAAAAATACATAGGGTGGAGTCTCCTATTATCGGCCTGCTCCTAATATCGGCCTTTTCGAGAAAACGGAATATAACTATAAATATCGATCTTAAATCATAAAAGTTTTTATGCAAAAAGTGACTCTATATACATAAGCAAAACCTCCCAAATTTCGGTGTGGGTACCTCAACTCTTGAAAATTCAGTAAGCCATAGAGCACGTGCAGGTAAAAACGTGCGTAGTTTGGCGGCATTGCGTAGTCAAATCGCTGAGTCGACGCTTTACGTGGATAAGTATTTAAATGGAATTAAACAAACATATAGTATTGAATTTTATGTGTTCTCAAAGAAAAACAGACAAATTATCCATAAAAAAGTGTGTTTTTACATTTATTTGTCTTTTTAATGAAATAATTGCGGGGCCGAGATTGGGGATCTGTATTTGCTGATAAATCTCAATATCGGCCGGGTGGTCGATATTGGGGTAATGCACGAAAACTTCAAATAACATGTTTAGCTATTTTATATGTTAGCAGTGATATTAATAAGGTTAGAAATGAAACAACAGCTCCGTTTGATCACTGGATCCTAAAGTCGGCCGCCTAAAAACGATTTTTATTAGCTACGGCCGATATAAAGCGAATTGATGCGTAATAACGGCCACCTTAGTAAAACCTTTTCTACTACCGTTGGACTTTACAATAAACAGGGAGGTGATGTATTTTAATTTTTGTTAACTAATTGCTATGCCAAAATCATGCCAGCACAATCTAAACTAGCAAAAGATCAACTAAAAGTAAAACGTTGGCTTTTGCAAACGTTTTCCTTTTTGTTGACCTTTTTGTTTGTCCTTTTTGTTGACCATAGTAAAATTATAGAGACAGTTAATGTCGTCAAAAATCAAAATATGAGCATCAGAGAAGCATCTCGACAATACGACATCCTGAGGACCACTTTACAAGATAGACTTCATGGAAGAATAGACACAGAATGCACAGTTGGTAGAGATACCGTCTTAAACCGAAATGAAGAAGAAATTGTTCAATGGTTGATACGGATCTACGGTTTACCTATCTACGGTTTTCCTGGATCACGTGGCAACGTGATAAATAGCGTTATAAATATTATAAAAGAAGATAAAAGACCCAATCCGTTTAAAAATGGAAAAAACAGGGAAAAAGTGGTATTCCTTGTTTTTAAAATGAAAGAAGCTGGCCAGGGCTGTAGTTACAGAAGAAAGTGGTTTAATGACTTACAAGAACATAATATAAAATCAATCGGAAACGGAAGACATATTACAAGACCCACGGAGAATATTAATGGGGATGAGACGAGCTTTAGTATATTTCCGAAGATAGGGAAAGTAATAGGGCCTAAGAGATGGAAGAACATTTATGAAGTTGCTAAGGGCAGTGAAAAAGTAACAATAAATGTTTTGTGACTAGCAAAACATTTATTGCATCATACATTTATTACATCTTATCTGCAGCAGGAGAATTTTTATGGTTGTTTTCCCTACATCCGTAGACCACCAAAAGTAATCTTTAATACCACACCATCCTCCTGGTTTCTTGGTTTATCAAATAGTGGGTGGATGAGAAGTGAAGTAGTATTCTATGAATATGTTGGTTTAATGATTGGGTGATTTCTTATAACATTTCCAAGCCAATTCTTTTTCTAGTTGATTGACACAAGTCTCATTTAACCCCGTATCTTTATTTGTCTTATAAGAATACTGAACTTGGTACATTACTTTAAATTTTTAAGACAATGTAACGAAAAGACCATTCATGATAGGCGAGTTAAAAAATTACCAGTTTTAAGTTTTATTCATCTAACTTCACCTAAGAAAAGGTATGCCGATATTAGGGCCAAAGACGGCAGATATTAGGGTGTTATCTTGCTGTTAGTGGCCGATATTGAGGGAAATCGGCATATTCGAAATAAAAATTCTATATTTAATAAAGTAACAATGGATTCGTAATTTTGCAAATGTAGTAATGGAGTTTCAATATCTATCTACCCGAAAAAGGCACTGTAAGAAAGAAAAAGCTATTAATGTAAAAATTACATCCAGTCAAAGTTCAAAAAAAGTTGACATGGCCGATAATTGGTGCCACCACCCTATTTGTTGTAACGAGTACCACTGGTAACAAAAATGAATAAATATGTTGATCATCATAACTTGAATGTGAGTACCAACTGAGTAGGTATTAAATATTAATAGTACTGCAATTCATTGTGAGAATTTTTGTAATTTTAAGAGTTCTGGTCAGAGTTTTGAATCAAAAGCACCTTTAGTAATAATAAACATTTTTTATCTTGGGCATCCGGCATAGGTATTTTGTCAAGAAAGTAAGTATTACAACATTGTATACGCATTGATGCACCATAAAACACTTTCTAGAAGGAAATCTTAGATTAAATGGGCACAGCAGGTGACCCTGAACTGAATACACCAGAATCGATCCTAAGTGCGCGCTGCTACAAATTCTTTAGTCAGACATTGTTACATAATTTCATGAATTGGTTAGTTTGAGTAGGCGATATTGATGTGACCTTGCATAATATCACTATTCACCTATTCACTGCATGTGACATAATTCCACAAGAAAGCCCGTAGGGTGGTCAATTTGAACCAATTTACTTCATTAAGAGGTAACATAAAGTTGAAAATATACAGTTACAAATACAGAAATTTAAAAATAGGTAGGTATACACTTGAAAATTTAATGGCTTCTGACTATATTGTCAATAGAGTTCCATATTAGAGTACAATTTCCCTTATAACGAAAGAAACAAGATAAGGCAGTGTAAACAATTATTTCTTAAAAATTTATATATTCTTATTTCGGGAATCGATGTACCGTAAATGAGGTGCATATTACGCCACTGTCTTAAAATTATTAATACAATATATAATGAATTAATATCAATAAACATTTTTTTTATTTATACATAGTGCACGAGAAACTGTCGTAAAGATAAGAAAGTAGATAAATTCTATTAATGACAGTAATTCGTGTTCAATCTATCATCGGCACTTTAAATTTCTTTATGATAATAAAATAATGATTTTATTATATAGAATAATTGAAATTATAGTTCGTATTAGAGATGCTCATTACATAATATTCAGTAGGTATTTAAATTAGATACGTATAATTTATTTGACTTTGAGGACATTTTAATTAAGATTGTACCTACCCACTAAGTAATTCTAAGTCTTTTATAATGTTACTAGCGGTCCGCCCCGGCTTCGCCCGTGTGTACATGTTTACGTTTTCTCTACATAAGAACCATCCTCGGACTTCAAGGAATATAATAAAAAAAGAATTATCGAAATCGGTTCAGCCGTTCTCGAGTTATGCGCTTACCAACACATTTTGCGATTCATTTTTATATAGGTAGGTAGTAGGTACACAGTATTACAATATTTAGGAAATATGGTAATACTGTGGGTAGGTACCTATATTTAATAATCCTCTTGGCTCTTGGTGAAATCAGGCAATAAGGAAATATTCACACAATAAACCGCATTGATTTTAATCTCATTTTTTACACAAGGTGTGATTAGTAATAATTAATTCATATACCTACTCTAATTAATACCTACGTAACTAAGTTCATCCACTTTTAAAGCGAAGCGTGTTTAACACCGCCCAAGGTTAAACATTTTACTTTTTGTGCCTTCGTGAGAGTTCTCTTTGAAGCTGCTCGTTGCCAATAATTCTCATCGGAGAGAATAACTTACGCAAATAAATAGGTATCTACTATCTACTATCTACTCAAAGCAGAAATCCATATCGTAGATTTGCTCATTTCATGATATGATCGATCATTTCACGAAATGGTCGTACTTCTTGAAGTATTCCTTGGAATATAATAAAAATAGTTTGGAAAATCCAAAAGTGCACGCCTCATAATTTTTTTTTAATAATTATTATTTTTGTTTATTTAATAACAATTAAACCACATCGAATCAGACCCTGAAAAATGAAAGGGTTCTATTCCTGAGCATACTCAAGCGTAACTCGTAAGAGAAAAAAAAAGACTCGATTAGTAAAGTATTTCGGTCGCTATCGTGTTAACAAGAAAATCCTCCGCACATACAGACACACGGACGTCCAAGACAGAACTTTTTTAAACTGTTTTTTAACTAGTTTAAATAACAAAAATGACATCAAAAATATCATGAATGTTAAAAATAGTGTTTTTTCTTAATATGTGTGTGTATGTATTATCTTACAAGTGCAATGTATGATACATAAAGACATTTTAAGTTTGAAAAATCAGATGTTTTGCGCGAAGTGACAGTAGTACCCACCTCAACGCTTCGCTTATGAGGCGTGCAAAAGAATTATCGAAATCGGTTCAGCCGTTCTCGAGTTATGCGCTTACCAACACATTTTGCGATTCATTTTTATATATAAGATTAGACATTACTTATTAATTATTATTGTCTGTGACCAATGACCAATAATTACCATACTTCTTTTATATCTATGGCGTCCTATGATCCGTTAAATATTCAATATGGCGCCGCGCCGTCTATAAGTCATTATTTTTGATTCTCTATGACCGCAAATTTTTCGTTCGTCTGATATACCTAAGATCCATTCTTGAGTGAATTATAATTAATATTATGTATTTAAAAACAGCAGTTCAAGTATTTCACAATACGACTAGGTACGTTGGATATGAGTAAACTATTGGGGTCGCTACGTTCCTTTAATAAGTAGGTAAGTACTTACTTATGCATTACGTAAATAAATCTCAGTCTAAATATTGTTTACGTCGCATACTAATTTACGTCATTATTACTAGATGTAAATAGGTCATACCCAACATAATATAAATATTTACCCTAGTTACAAATGTGAGTGAACGATAACAAGATAGTTTGATATAATATTATGAGTAGGTATATAACACGCGAATCAATAATGCAGTAGCTACATAGACCGGGAGTACTAAGGTCCTTTTAAATCTTTAGAGACTGAAAATAGTGTTTTTTTTTTGTTCTTTCACATTTAGAACAATGAACATTACTATTACTTATATAATCTGTGCAATGAATTTAAATTGACGCACTCAGAAAGTACTTTTTCCGTTGAAACTTTTATGCATGTTTCTTTATTTCTATCTACCTAAGTAAAAAGAACTCAACTTATTTTGTATATTATTTTACTCTTGTATTGTGTTATCAATAATCATCAAATAATTTACCAGCTTTATGATAAAGCTATTATTATAGTAAAGTTTTACTGATTAATTATTTTTCTAGTTAATAAAATTTAAAACGTAGGTTGAATGTGTTGAGCATCTAAAAAATAAGCAATTAATTTGTAGATCATCATTAAAACCCCACGCGTGAAACATTTTTTGTTTGGACGTAAAAACCGTTGTAGTTTACTTGTTTTCATTTGTTTTTCTTATAGTATTTAACATCTATATTGCACTTTTTATCAGAAAGCAAACCATGAAAAAATTCAATGATTACTTTAAAATTGTTTAATTACCGGTAAAAATTTTATAAGTGCTCTAGTCTAGTCCTAGGTACATATTATGTTTCATAGGCGTTTTATTATATGTATTAATGGGTGGTACAGGGCAAAAACCATATAAAATGAAACATAATACCTAAATGAAATTCTAAATATTGATTTCCATACCACTGCTTTACAATTATTTACTTTTGGAGGATGATGCAAAGAAATGACAAGTTCACAAGAAAAACTACTGAGTTTGACGTCAATAGAAGAGAGTAAACACTGGTCATCTTTTGCGCATGAAGGAAGGAATGTGTATGTCATTTTGTATGTAAACATAAAATTATTTAGTATCGATAATGTGAATGAGAATTGAGACTGTAAATAGATAAACAATTAGTGTATCTAAGCGATTTTCAAATATGCGCGTGAGTCATTTTACATCCGCCAATAGGATTGCATGATGTCATGGGCTATGGGTGAAAATTCGTACCCGAAAAGAAAAATACAAATCAAATTGTAATAAAAAATAATATTTTACATAATTTACGAGTCACGTTAGTTAGTTAACTAACATAATCGTCTAAACAATGATCATTATAGTATACAAAATTATAGTATAGCAATAAGTAGAAGAAAATAATAAAGACAAACATGAAAGGTAAAATCATTTTTTAATTATTCTTCGTTATGCGTAAATAGAACGGAAACAGATGAACAAATCAAAGATAATTATCACCTATTGGCTATTTAAAAAAAAGGCCACAGTCTTCCTCACGCAATAGTAACTGATAATTATTAAATTATATTTCTAATCCGATACAATATTCTATATTATGCAAAAATACCTACATTATAATAAAATTATTATCTTATGCATTTTAAATTGAAACTTCTTTAGGCGCGTTGAGAGTCAATTGAGAGTAGAATTAAAAGTCGCGTCATGGTAACAATGTCATGCCATGGAGTTAGGTGATGATTTTGGTATCTTTGAATCTTGACGTGATCTTGACAAAGTTTCACTTCTGACAAGTGTGCTCGGCACACACGCTTTTACCTAGTAACTTTTCATTAATATGGGAACTATTGTTACTAAATGATATAGACAGGCACATATTATGTAGTAGCAGCCGGGCATTGTCCCCAATATATATTTTCATTTATAAAATTAGGTATCTGGGTGACCCTCATTCCAGAACATCTCAGGCTTAGCGACTTTTCTAGTGTATTGAACTAACTAGTTCAGTTTAATTCTTGGTTAAAGAAGTTTTTAAAAGGGTCAGTCGATACTCTGTGCATAATTTAAACATAATACAGTGAAGTGCCACATGTTTATTTTCCCAGTAGGCAATTGCCAATACATTTGTATACGAGTGCGAGTCGTTTGGCAAAATTATCCAATTACGTCAAAAAGACTAGTAATATAGTCCAAGACGTAATCTAAACTAATATTATAAAGCTGAAGAGTTTGTTTGTTTGTTTGTTTGAACGCGCTAATCTCGGGAACTACTGGTCCGATTTGATAAATTCTTTCGGAGTTAGATAGCCCATTTATCGAGGAAGGTTATAGGCTATATATCATTAGGTACGCTACGACCAACAGGAGTGGAGCCATCAGCCACGGGGGTGAAACCGCGCGGAGCTGCTAGTAACTTATAAATTATAATATTACGAATTCCCACGTCAATTTACAAAGACACAAAGCTTTCAAGAATTATTCTTCAATATTTTTTTTTATTGAATTGCATAATTTTTAGTAATTTATTTTTTTTACGGAATTCATGAAGTTATTACAACCATTCATACTGTTTTCCTTATTATTTTATTTTTATTTTACTGCACTTAAATATTACGCGGATGTAGTGCCATAAATAAATAATTATCTAAACCGATATTTAAATAGTGTTTTAATGGTTTAAGAGCTACTAATGGTAGAACTAGCGTTAGCTACTATACTAGGTACATATTAATAATTAATACTAATTAGTAGGTATTCTGTGGTAGAACCATGTGACGCGACCACAACTTTTATCAATCCAACTCAGAGGAATAAACCCAATCCAATCTTTATTGAAACGGGACAATGTTTTACATTTGAAAGTCGACAATGTCAACTAATTTTATCCTGGCCAATACTTATAGGTAGGTACGTAGCTTCTTTGAAGGATTTACAATATTAAATTTAATCCTACTGTTTTATGAATATTGCATCAGTGAGTCGTTTATAACGCATTTGCAATAAAGTTAGGCACATAACTCTAACTCAGATTCTGTTATTTCTGCTCCAAAGACATAGACGCAAGTGATGAAACATTTCGTCTTAAAATTCAATCATGAATCGAATAATCGGCCTTGTCGTCCGTGTGTTGCGTTAACTATTCCAATTGTCGAAGAGCTATTGTCTATTCTGTGGCTGCTTCCTTACGACATAGGTTACAAGGCATAGACAATGTCAAGTGTACGAGGAAAAAATTGCTTAGCGTGCAATCGTGCATACTGCGCATCGCGATTCGCGCGCATTTTTTGTATTTTTTTTTCTGAACGTAATGTCTAGGTTATAATGTATTTTTTTTCTTAATATTCACATAGCTATTATAATTGTTGGTATTTAAAATTACAAACATCAATTTACTATTGTTTTATTACAAAATAAGTAATAACGTTAAGATAATTGCCATTAATCCTGTAAAGAAACGCTTATCTAATCTCCAGCATGATGATTCATTCCTATAGTTATATGTAATCAGAACGTTATACATCACTATTAAATTAACGTAGGTAGTAACTATTTAATCTATGGTCAAGTTCAAATTACTCTAAAACATAAGTTCGTGCTACACATAACACATGTTTGTTTATAATAAACACACTTTACTCATTTTATTATGGAAACAAATCTAACGCAAGTGAACGTTAAACATTTATCTTCTACTGAGCTTTATCGTCGGGTTTATTTAAAGATAGATAAAAATAGATTACCTTCCTATCGTGTTATTATTATTCCATTGAAAAGTTACATTTGGGGTTGCATTTTTTAGAGGACGCAATTTAATTTTTTTGATGTGTAGGGGGGTTCAGTGTGAAGCTATCACCAAGTTTGTGGGGTCGCCACCCTTGTCCTACGGCCGCCATTTTGAAAATTGCGGTTGATATGGTTTTTACGATATATCTCTCTAACTATTTATTTGATAAAAAAAATTGTTAACATTGTTTGTTGCAAATTAAATTCTCTACAACTTTGGTCCAGTAACTTTTTGTCGTAGAACTATAAATAAAAAAGTTATAAGCGAAAATGTTCAGAAATTAGAGATATTTATATTTTTCAATAAAACTTTTTTTTATCATTTTACGAAGAAATGATATCAGACCATTATTGTAGATATGTAGTTTTTTGAGGAACAGATTTTACAGCGCTCCGAAGTGAGTACTATTTTTCAGTACTCTTAACTATACAGTATACATATATTATGTGTGTACTAATAATAATTTGTCATCAGTAATTGTTTTTAATATTTTTAATAATTAATAATTAATTTTTCAATATTATTAATAATTAATTATTGACTGAACTGACTTGAAGTCTGAAAGCGCGTTTTTTTTACGTCGAAAAGCAGGGCTGAAATGTTCTGCAGTGTGCTTCCATTGTTCTGGAGTCTGGGAAAAGAGCCAATAGCCATTATATGTATAGTTAGTAGTAACCTTAGCTATTGACGTAATGAAAAAATGTTGTATATAAAAGTTGTTCCTCAAAAAACAATCTACAAAAATGGTCTGATATCATTTCTTCGTAAAATGATAAAAAAAAGTTTTATTGAAAAATATAAAAAGCTCTAATTTCTGAACGTTTTCACTTATAACTTTTTTATTTATAGTTCTACGACAAAAAGTTACTGGACAAAAGTTGTAGAAAATTTAATTTGCAACAAATAATGCTAACAATTTTTTTTATCAGATAAATAGTTTAAGAGATATATCGTAAAAACCATTTCAACCGCTATTTTCAAGATGGCGGCCGTGGGACAAGGGTGGCAACCCCACAAACTTGGTTTTAGCTACTCACTGACCCCCCCTACACATCAAAAACATAAAATTGCGTCCTCTAAAAAATGCAAGGTTAGGCCTAAAAAATGTAACATTTCAATGGAGTATATGGGAATATCGGTGAATAGGTGCTTTGGTATTCGATACTTCTTAGAATGTAATGTTTGTTTAACAATACTAGCTGTCGTCCTGGGTTTTGTTGACGAAAGTAAAATAAGTAGAATCTACATACTTATAAAGAAAGGATAAAAAATATCAATAAGAAAGAAAATAATGAAATCAAAAAATAAATTGATGTGTGTTGTTTGTGATGTTAGAAAACGACACTATTTTATAATCTGTGAAACAACGATGATAATTTTTTTAATATTCTATGTTTTTTGGTTTTGGAGCTTTTAGGTGGCATATATAGGCGGAAAATGATTTTATACTTACCGATTTTATTTTGCCAAAACATAACCTATTCTTAACGGTTATACATAATATGGTTATAATATTAACAGCACTACAGCAAAACAAAGCCATACTAAATTATATTATGTGATTGTAAGAAAAATAATCTTGCATTCTAAATATTTTCCAGACACGCTAACAAGTATTAATTGCATACATTCCCGAAAATTTAGCGGAAGGACCTATCGCTTTGAAACACTAATGATTAATTTACACAGAATTTATTATCTGTATTTTTGTATCAGTAGTATTTTTCATTTCTGATATTGTTTTGCGAAAATACACCACATTATCACAGTATTACAATAGTGACCACAGACATGTATATTTAAGTAGACAACGCAAGTACCGCGATCTGTATGAAAACCAAGCGTGTCATATTTTTTGTACTGACCTTGACGCGTTATGACGTCACGAGCGCTTTTTAGTGATGTTAATTTCATTTTACGCTAAATCGATTAGGCCGCCACTCGCGCGGCGATTCTAGTATCGTCCTATCCCATCGAAGTAAATCGAAAGAAATCAGATCAAACTAGATCTATGTCTAAGAGGTAGTCAAATAAATGAATCGTAATCGATTACTAAATCGATTCAAGAAAGAAAAATGATAATTACCATAGACAGAGGGATGATAAAATAAAGTTATAAACCTTTTAATATTCTAACAAGTAAACTAATGTGTTTTAGCTTTTTCTTACATATGCCCATTGAGTCACCATGTACTACGTACTAGAGAGGCCATCGAAAGAAAGTAATGAAACTGTCAATCAATCAATCTTTATGTCCCGTTGCATCGATCCATTTTCCTTTTATGTTCGGGTTACTTGGAAAACTGAAAAAACAAACATAGTCTAAGCAATAAGGAGTTTTCTTAATAAACTCCCAAGATGACACTTTAACTAATGGCGTCCATGTCATAATATTTATTTTAGTACCTTTGTATTAAAATACTTAAAAGTTCTAGGTCAAGTCGTATTAAATGACAAAAAAAATCTATGCCTTTTTTTCTGAAAAATTGCTCCTTCATATTATCATTTTTCTGTTCGATTATAAAATCGATTAGAATCGAGAACTGTTGCATCAAATGAACATCACTAACCACAAAATTGGACAGAAAAATGAGAACAGAAAAATGAGAAGACGCTATTCATTGCTTGTTATCATACGACGCGATCTTTACCGTGCCAAGTAAAAGCCGCAATGTATTCCGAATCATTTCGTATGATTTGGTATCCGTGTTTGTCACGATCGTTTTCCACAGATATTCTTTATTTGATTTTAAAATAAATAGTGCATATTCTGATTAGAAAATTACTTACCGGTGGAAGGAAACATCTCTGCTAACTCGGCCACTAACAGCTGTGGAGTTTCTACAGTTTATAACGGCGCAATTCGGCATTTTACTTTATTCAGCTTCACGTCTTTCCTTAGCGAACTGCAAGCGCGGACTGAGTGTAGGCCAGCGTCAAGTAAGTTTCATAAACTTAGTTTGGACACGGGAAGTACATACACTCGCTTAGTCTATCTTGATACATGTCTGTGATAGTGACATTATCTTGGCACAGAATTGACTAAATACCTACTTAAAAAGTGAATCTTGGTCAGAGTGCAAAAATGAAGTTTTGATTAGGTACCTACTAGGTACTTACAAGAATTATTATTTGTAACAATAGCCTCCAAATCTCTATCGATATGTATATTGTATACGTATATATGACTGATATTATGGAAGAATAAAAATTATGATAGTACAGTTTGCACTCCTTTTTGCGCAGCCGTTTGTAGGTATTGTCCAGATAAAAACTTTGCTACACGAATCATTTCTCTGATTACCAAGGTTAAAGGACATCGTTCTAGACGATTTTCGTTTACGATCTCATAATTACCATAGTGGATCTAAGCAGAGTCGGAATGTGTAAACCAAAAATTAGAGGCAATTTGTATTGTAGGTAAAATTTCCGCGTACTATAGCCATCGAAGTTCTTTGCGTAATAAGTACATTACTCTGTATGTACATATATTTAGGTACATCATACATGTATCTTCATTCTTCAAGTCTAAAAGGATATAGGTATTGTAATTGAGAAATCTATCTTTGATTGTGACGAATACAATGCATATGATTAGAATGTTAGTATGTAATAAGGTTTCTCCCAATCATCTTTTATGTGGTCCTAATGTCTTATAGATATCTTATCCGCCTATTATATAGACATTACTGCGTGTTGCATTGAAATATGAAAGTAAAACTCGACGTCAGAAGTCAGAAGCAAAAGTAAGAGCTTGCTTGTGTACATTTTACATGATAATCAAGTATCACCTACGTGGCATTGTCAAAATTGTAAGTGAACATTTACGGTGGATTTACATATAGGAGTAATTATAACTGTACCTACAAAAAATATATTTAATGGAAAAAGCTGTAATATGTAATTGGCATTGTTCTTGGCTTCTCAAAGCATTACTTCATCTCAATTTAACTCGAATAATAAAAAATATACTGAATTTTCGTCAGGTCAAAGGCTTCTAAACATTACAATCGTGCACTCGGCGTCCGCGGCGTGATGCAATAAAAACACGAGACGATTATTTCGCGATCGTTCGATGCTACGTCACCGACCGGTTAGTCACTTATCAGCTGGCTCTGTACAGATTGTAACAGTATTTTTTTTGAATTTCTTTAACGAATCTTATGCTCGATTGCTTGAAACTAGTTTAGTATGATGATTTGCAGGTTCTGCCAACTGCCAAGTATTCAATAGCTGGTAATGTTTGATTTAAGGTTTGATTAATTCTAAGCACATCCAGTTTGTGATCATGTGATATTTATGGAAAAATATGTAACTTGTATCAGAGTTTTGACGCGTGACGTAAGGAGTAAATCAACTTTAGAGAAAAATTCTATGCTGAGTGCTGACCATTTAGGTGTCAGACTTTTCAATCCTTGGTTAAAACTTACCCGTCCCATAAAGTATTATACGATAAGATGAAAATGTCACCTGTAAACTGTCAAATACGGGCAATTAGAATACGACATTTTTAAAATGGTAGTATCATACCAACGTTATTGAAAAATCAGCCCTTATGGAGCGATTACACCTAACGAGTACAGTGGCGAGTCAGTGTCCTCGGCCGAGTGCTCGGTTGGTATAAACACTTTAACGAGTGCTCGGCCGAGTACTCGGCCGAAGAGCGGCGAGAGAGTCACTAGAATCCCAATTTGTTTACTCGGCCGAGTACCCACCTCTGACCTCCCCGCTTCATTCTTCTGCCCCCGCAGCGACTCGCTATCCCGCTCGGCAGGTATAAACACGCAATCGTCGCGTCACTCGGCCACTCGCCACTCGTTCGTTTCGTCATTGTATTTTTTCAAAGAATTATTGATCGAAAATCTCAATTAAAATGGCCGCTAACAAATGGAGCTTGGAAACCACCATCAAAAATTTCGCCTTAAAATCCATTTATTGGTCCAAATTCGTTGATCTTCCTCTTCTAATAAATCCCACAATTCGTTAATAATATCTGGTAACAGCCGATTTAAAATCCGTTTAAATTCTTTTTTTTTTTCGATCGATTGCAGACGTCCGCGTCGTGATCAAAACTGAACTGACTCGCCACTAGTGAAATACGTGTAAACACCCACTCGGTTCGGCAACTCTCTCGGCCGAGAGCGTATTTACTGACTCGCCACTGTACTCGTTAGGTGTAATCGCTCCATTACTAACACTTAACGAGCATTGAGCAGTTATCTCAAAAATAGAGCCTAGCAAAAAATACCTAGGTACCTACCTATTTTGTTGTTTCAGTAGGGAGAGACGTATGGGAGGCCAATGGGTTATGGTTTCCGGCACCAGTACCTAGTAGACCGTATGTCTTCTCGCTAGTCAACTGACTTGAACGAAATGCTTTAGCATTGATAGGTATAAAGATAAATTGCTATTTAAAATTTATCGTACAATACAATTAGAAAATTACAAAAGTTTACGTGTTTATTAAAACCTAAACTAAAAATGGCTATATTCAAGACTAAAATGGCTTTTTTCAAGACTAAAAATGGCTATTTTCAAGACGTTTAACACGTCGAACCTTCTCGAACCTAAAATTTGAACTGCTTCAATTATACGCACTGCACACGTTTTAGCGGAGATCCCCAAGATCCGCCAAACGTTTATTCCAGTTATAAAACTTGTTTGTATTTTAGTTTACAGTGGAAACTTACTGAACCTTAATTCTCGTTTTGTCGTGGAAAAGTATAGCAAATTAATAATGATTGTTTATATTATTCCAGTCACTAATCGTCTCTGATATATAGTATTTAGCGCGCTAACGTCATAATTTGAATAACGTCCGTAGTGCAGAATACTGAATAGTAGGTACGTATAACTAGTTAACTACTCTATGAGGTTGATTACCTCCTTGCATGTAAACTATAAGGCGCGGGACATATACAAGCGGCGCGGCGCGCATCGGGCGCACCGCGGGCGCGCCAGCCGGCGCGCCTCGGGCGCGCTGCCGGCGCGCCTCGGGCGCGCTGCCGGCGCGCATCGGGCGCGCTGTTGGCGTCCGAAAATGATATTTATATAGAGTGGTTAAATGCATTTTCTTCATGCATAATTTAGTAAAATTATGTTTTTTGTGCTAAAAGAGATTTGAAAGTAACGTTAATTTGAAAGTAACGATTTTGTTTTGATAATTCCTTGTAAGTAAATAGCGAGGATAACCCCACGATTGCAAATATATCTTTGTTGGAAATGTTGGAATTTACTTGGAAAATTTTATAGTACTTTTAAAGTAATTTTAAAGTAGTACTGGTGTAATGATGGAAGAAAAGAAGGTTAAAATAACACAAAATTTATATTGTACTAGCGGTCCGCCCCGGCTTCGCCCGTGGTACATATTTCGCAATAAAAGGTAGGTGTTCTTTCTCAGGGTCTAAAGATTATCTGTGCCAAATTTCATCAAAATCGGTCCAGTACCTAGTTTATGCGTGAAAACCATACATACATGTTAAAGCGTGGCTGTATTACGTATTGAAATACTGATATAATACTTTTTAGACATCTTGACTCGACCAAAGTCGGTACAAGAATGACTCGCAACTGCAGACGACCGTTATTTATAGAACGATTATTCGAGTGGCGTGACTGTGTGAGTCAGCGCAGGTGTTATTTGTGTTGTTTTGATCGTTATTTTGAATATGACATGTAATATTATTATTATTTGATAATTAAATGATTATTAATACTTTTATCCATTTGATTATTCTTAAAATAATTAATTAAGTTCATCAATTGATTTACTTTTAAAATATAATTTTATCTTTAAATTAAACGCGCTAACATACATACATACAAACCTTTCCTCTTTATAATATTAGTATAGATAAAATATGGTTTTCAAACACAGGTTTACATTTAAACCATATAAATCTTATCATTAAAATCTCAGTTCAAAAGTATTTACAGTACTGATCATTCCACAATATTATTACAATTACAAATAAATAAAAAACACAATCAAAATCAGGATTATCTTTATTTCTGACATGTAAATACATGGGAACTTTCATTATGCTCTTCTTCATTTTCACTTTCCCTACTGCCATCACCTGTGTAAATCATTTCATCGATTAATTCAATTCACCTTTAAAAACAAAACGAAGAAGGGTATGTAATAGCAGCTCTATATAATTCCACACAGAGAGAACACATTTTTGACTGACAGGCTACCGTCTCCTATAGACCGGGAGATACTGACACAAAATTTCGAGTCATTTGTAACAGGATGGCGGTTCTACAGGGGTCTTAGTACGCAATGACAAAAAGAAAAACGATGGTGTGAACGCTGGTACCGGCGGCTTAGTCGCGTGGGCGTTAGTCGAACTCGTCGGAAAAATAGCGAAGTCAAACGATTTGTAACACAAAAATTTTAGAATTTACCGATAGCCCATAAAAAAGAAGTAGGCGGTAGTGTCATGCCATACTTTTCCGGTGTGACTTACAGCCCGCCATACCGACGCGAATGTGTTGATTTAAAAAAAAACAATTCAACCATTTGTACCAGGCTAACTTTTGCACAGGTAACCATCGTCGTGCAGCCATTTACGAAAATCGCCATGCCATACTTTTCGGACGATTCCAAATGGTCGCCATACCGCCGAAAATCTGCAAATTTTTTTTTTGTAAAAATTGTAATTGTAACTCGAAATTTTGTGTCAGTATCTCCCGGTCTACTACCACCCGATTTGTTTTTGATTGTGTATGACCGTGAATTGACCTCTATTTGGATGCGATGGGGGAAGCGCGCCTGCGGTACGCCTGCGGTACGCCCGCGGCGCAACCGTGGCGTGCCGCCTCGTCGCCTTTCCAAAATTCTTTCATACAAAATGTATAAGAAGGACGTGGTGCAAAACAGATTCAAGAGGTGCGCTTATGGCACGCCCGCGCCCGCGCCGCTTGTGTTTGACCCGCGCCTAACGATCAATACAATATATGGGGAAGTCCCATACTCCATAATTGAACAAGAACCTGCAACTGTATTCACAATAATATATCAAAACATGTTGATTCCAAATAAAAAAGCATTATCTGCATACAATACTTATTATAAAATATAATACAATACGTTTATAAAATGTAAAAAGTTCTGATTAGGTATTACAGAATATACCAACAAAATTTTATCAATGCTGTCGAAATATAAACATGAATTAAAAGTGATAAATGATAATCATTATGACTTCGAAGCAGTGTTACTATGCCACAGGGCAATGCCCCAACAGATATACGGGTGTCCCAAAAAGTAGTGATGAACGGAAGCTGGGAGGTAGAGGACCTAGAGAGCTATCCGAATCACCCCCATGTATGTTATGCGATTTTTCGTATTTTCGGAGTTATGACATTTTTTTCAATTTTTCATCTATCGCTGAGTACGATGAGATTTTTATTTATGGTGACGTGACTTATTGCGCTAGATGCTTGATTTTTTTTTGTGTGGTAAGCTGAAAGATAGGCCAATTCAGTATGGTAACATTTACTATCGTTAGATCTTCGAATGGAATAAAAAAAGAATTAAATGCCAAGAAAGATAAAATTACCCAGTATGTTCACAACTTCAAGGGCCCATAAAAAAATAAAATCACATAAAAAAAGTTTTCCATTTGGCTTTTAAAAACTCGCTCTATCTATCAGGTAGCTACCCTAAAAATTTCATTTTATTATTCAGAAGGCTTCAATCGAAAAATTGAAATCTAAATGTGGTAAGTGCAAAAATTTTATTAACATGATGATCATTAAAACCAAATTAAAACCCATAAATAGGTGTTTAATTACCAGAAATTTTTAAAATAACCCCGCTGTTGCTCAATGCAAGTGCGACATCACCGTAAAAAGTTGTCTTTTAAATGTCTGAATGCCCTTTTATCATTTTTAATGGTTTCTTCTGCTACTATGAATTTCCGGGTTATTTCGTCCAAATTGTAGCATTCTCTCAAGTAGCCGAGGTCTTTTTAGTATCCCCATTGAAACAAATCAATGGGGTTTAGGTCGAGGGACCGTGCAGGCCAGGCTTTAAGGCAGGCGTCACCAGCGCATGCGCAGGCTGCAACGACCAATCCATCTTTCAGGGTATCTTTGCCCTTTAGCCTGGCCTCGACGGTCCCCGGACATAAACCCTATTGATTTTTTTCCGTGGGGATACTACAAAGACGAGAGACTGCCACAATTTGAACGAAATAACCTGGAAATTCATAGTAGCAGAAGAAACCATTAAAAATGATAAAAGGGCATTCAGACATTTAAAAGACAACTTTTTACGGTGATGTCGCACTTGCACTGAGCAATAGCGGGGTCATTTTAAAAATTTCTGGTAATTAAACACCTTGTTATTGGTTTTAATTTGTTTTTATTAATCATCATGTTAATTCAATTTTTGCACTTACCTCATTTAGATTTCAATTTTTCGATTGAAGCCTTCTGAATAATAAAATGAAATTTTCAGGGTAGCTACCTGATAGATAGAGCAAGTTTTTAAAAGCCAAATGGAAAACTTTTTTTATGTGATTTTATTTTTTTACGGGCCCTTGAAGTGGAGAACATACTGGGTAATTTTATCTTTCTTGGCATTTTAATTCTTTTTTTTATTCCATTCAAAGATCTAACGATAGTAAATGTTACCATACTGAATTGGCCTATCTTTCAGCTTAGCACACAAAAAAAATCAAGCACCTTCCGCAATAATTGACGTCACCATGAGTGAAAATATCACCGTACTCGGCGATAGGTGAAAAATTGAAAAAAACGTCATAACTCCGAAAATACGAAAAATCGCATAACATACATGGGGGTGATTCGGATAGCCCTTTAGGTCCTCTACCTCCCAGCTTCCGTTCATCACTACTTTTTGGGACACCCTGTATAATAATATACAAAGTAAAAATAGCCAATAGGTGTTCACTGTTCTGTTTGTTTATGGTATAAGCTCTTTCATAAGGGTTTTTGGATTTGTTTACTTAAATACGTTCGAGGCCATTCAAGAAAAGATTTCCCCGACGTCAATAATAACATACCTTTGTTTAATTGCCTTTGATATCAAGTTATTAACGTCATTTTTGGCTAAGAATAAAAGGTAAGATATAAATAGCAATGTTGTTATAAACAAATCCATTATGTTTTAATATTATTATACTGACGTGTTCTAAATCATGTTATATTCCTTATTAGCTTCTATATTTCGTAAGTAATAATCGCTCATAAAAAAACTTTATGGCGTATATAAATGTTTAAATACATTACTGATTACAACAGGATATGATAAGCTAAGATGAGCTGATTAATTTAATTTTCACACCAATCTATACTAATATTATAAAGCTGAAGAGTTTGTTTGTTTGTTTGAACGCGCTAATCTCGAGAACTACTGGTCCGATTTGAAAAATTCTTTCGGTGTTAGATAGCTCATTTATCGAGGAAGGCTATAGGCTATAAATCATCACGCTACGACCAACAGGAGAGGAGCCACGGGGGTGAAACCGCGCGGAGCGGCTAGTCTGTTATAAAAATACCAGCTCTTAAATATTTCTCCTCTTTTACTTTTTGTGAATAATATCATAATATGGGATTTAAAAAAATATGAGATTTCTGACATCATTTCTAAGCGCTCTACATTCAAGAGACAGCATCTAGTCATCGTACATCTAACATTGTGCTATTTAATATATAAAATATAAATACATAAACTGACGCAAATAAAACCTGTCTGTCCGGTAAGTTTGCATAATACATAATATTAAAAATTGCTCAGTTTTATTCCATTATCATAGAATGTATTTACACATGTGCTATTTTTTATTATTTAAATTCCGAATCTTAAATATTGTGTGTTAATTTTATTGAGAAAATAACATTTTTTGTCGAGTACTCCAACCTAAATACGTATTATGAAATGTAATATTATATAAATTATATACCTGTTCATAATTATATAATATATATTTTTTTGTTTGACTTAAAATGACTATTGTTCTCGACATCTCAAAAAAGTCTCTACTCTCTCGTAGAGTTTCAAAAAGTTCTCAAGGAATAAATTTACAGTTAATGTTGGTTTTGATTGTATTATATCATCTTAATAAACTTAAACTCGAACATTTATTTATTTGACTAGACTTCCTTTGAGCCTTTAAAAATCTTAAAAAAAATTATGTACTAATTAAATTATATTGACTATATGTATTATAGCGAGGGAAAAGATGTATGTTATGTAAGAGTATAAGAAGCATAACTAGATATGTAACTTATAAGCTTATAGAACACTATCCGCTATCGGTCCGCCCCGGCTTCGCCCGTGGTACATATTTACGTTTTCCGGGATAAAATATAGCAATACGGATTCGGAAGAATCACTCTAAGTAATGGTAAAAACAATTTTGAAATCGGGCCAGTAGTTTTTGAGCCTATTCAATACAAACATACAAAAATACAAAGGTTTTCTCCTCCTCCTCTTTATAAGTAATATTCTTATTAGTATAGAATATAGATGATATTTATAGCTTACCATCCATATTTTTTTAAGAAGGAATAGAAAAATTCATCGATCAAGTTTACAAGCACCTAAGGTAAACCAACCGGATTTATTAATGTCAAAAAGAAATTTATAATATTTATCTTAGATTAAAGGATAAAGATAATACTTTTATAAACTCTGAAATAAACAAATTGAATGGTCTGTTTATGGTCTTAGTCATAGAATGTAGGTATATCTGGATATTTAAAGGCAAAAGTCTCAGTTGGCAAATGTTATTAGACCAGAGTTTTTACGGTGATATATGTACTGGGTATCCCAATTTTCCAAAGTTAGCCCCCTCAAATGACAGGACTATATGGACTGAAAGAAGGAGAAAAAGTAGAAGCAAAATAGTACATTTTTGTACATTTAAGTTTTACGCATGATAATGAGCAACTTCAACGCAATATCCGAACTAGTGTCGATGCCAACACATATCTAAGAATAACTCGCGGAATTACATCTATAGGTACTATTATGAAATTGCTAAGAGATGTGCAGCTATTAACAAAACTACGTAAAATAGGTGCAGATTTGCAACTGAGTCTCTTCATTTGGCACAAATATCTGGATTTTATCCATCTTAAGGCGTTACCCGGCAATTTCGACTATGTTCAACCTCTATAAAGTCTGGTACAACATAAAGCACAATACCGAAAAAAATATATAAAATAGGATGGTCTTTGATCTTTAATTGCTCGCGAGGACTTTTTTCCAAAGTTAATAGATTTCTAGAAAAAAAATGTGCCGTGGTCATCGATTTTTCCGCAAATACTCTATAAACTTCGTAACCTGCTGACTTAGACCTCTGAAAATTTTATGTTTCATAAATTATCAGTTACACAACAGTCCCTGACGAGGATTTTTTGTTTCACTGATTGGTATCTTTTTAAATACAAAATGCGAGGAAAAAAGAAGGTGCAGCGGGAGAGGTTTGAGATCCGTCAAGTTTGGTCAAGGTTATTAGCGCATGTACATAAGCCTTAAATACGATGATTTTTCGCACAGCTTTCTTGCCGTAGTTTTGATGTCTATGTATAACTAGCTGCTCCGCGCGGTTTCAACCCGTGGCTCCACTCCTGTTGCCCGTAGCGTGATGAAATATAGCCTATAACCTTCCTCGATAAAAGGGCTATCTAACACCGAAAGAATTTTTCAAATCGGATCAGTAGTTCCCGAGATTAGTGCGTTCAAACAAACAAACAAACAAACTCTTCAGCTTTATAATATTAGTATAGATAAGAATATTATATGCACGTAGAGAGGTTTAATCCTGACATGAATTGAAATACAGTCTGAAACTAGCATAATACAGGTATGACACATAATTTTTTCGATAAATTTTATCAAGCCGGTGAACCTAATTCTGAATCAAATATACATACAAGGCCAAATTCACTTAAAAACTATAATCTATAGTAACACTTATGCGTAACGTGATAATAAATATGTATACAATACAACTGATGTGTTATCAATTAATTATTATTAATTAACTACCGAAGTTTATGTGAGAATCCCAGACAGGCGTTCACGGGTCACGCGCGTGAGCATGATCATACTGTCATCATTAAAATACTAGGTATAAACACGATTTAGTATGGTTAATTTAATTGCCATGGATGTATTGAATTATTAATATAATTTAAAGATTAGGTATATTCATATGTCAAATTGTATGGGTGATTGAAGCTTCTACTAATGACGTTAAAATAAACTTTTTAAATCATCTGGCAATTCAGTAAAAGGAGCTTAATCTCAAATTTTTCATGAACTCCTTATTTAAAAAGGTGGCTATACTAATTTTTTTTCGATATCAAAACATTTTAGATCCATTCAAACTAAGCATCTCATTTGTTTCACATATCTACAATATTGACACATTATCACATATATACAAAGGAGTTGTTAACCTTAGTCAACACGTGGTAATTCATAAGATAATTGATGATTAACGTCCGTGAGGCACGTGTAAATTCTTGTCATATTGCAAATACGTATATCTAAAACTTTGTTCATTCGTAAAATACTAGCAGCATACCGTGGCTTCGCTCGGATGAAAGAAGATAAATCTTATACTGCTGAATATTATGTAGTTTTGCTAAAAAATAAAACCGCATGGTGAAAGTTCTGATATTGTGATTTTGCACGTTACCTTCCACGAATAAAGTCACAAAATACCAAACTCTACCGTTAAAATAACTAATAAGTACTACAATTTCAATGAGAAATACATATATACATATACAATTGTTTTATAACACCACTAGCGGTCCGCCTCGGCTTCGCCTCTACATAGCCTGTAGCACCCAGAGATAACGTATGTACAGTGAAATAATTTTTGAAATCGGTCCAGTAGTCAAACTACAAACAAACGTACAAACGCACTCATAGTGTATGGATATAGATTTCATATAATCCCATTAATGAATATCACTATTTCGTATAACAATTTCCTGAGTAGTTCCCTACAATCTCATTCATTAGTGACCTTCATTAGTGACCTTTTGATAACCGTTACGCTTGCGCTTTTTATTACAAAACAGTGCCAATAATCTAATATGTTACTTCTAATTATATCTTAACGATACATTGATCTCACTTTCTCTAATACAACATAGTCTTTATTAATTACAGCTGATATCTAAACTAGATACATAATATAATATTAATTTATTAAGTAGGTCATAGATTTATCTTATCCCATATTTTTGATAACCTTAAGAAATCGGAAGTGTCATTCACCGTATTTCCATGTCGACGCCCCCCGCGAATAATCCGGTAATCGTAAAAGTGAAAATGTTCAGGAAAAATAAAAAAACATTTTTCCTTAATAACTCCATTAAACAACAAGTATCAGAGACTTTTAATATCGCATATGGAAGCTAATTTTTTCAGCTATCTGGTTATTTCAACAAAATTTAAGTAGTCCCAAGGGCTTCGTTATAATTTAGCTGGATGCATTTTACTATACTAGTGTAGGTCAAGCTCTGGTCAGTAATGTCACTTACGATATTGTTCGTGTAAATTTATATTTTCGACGGCAACAGTAATATCTTGTTGCGCTAATATTCCTGTTATTTGTTTTGTATACTGAACATTTGTAAAAATCTATTATTTGGTTATTCGATTGTTTAACAGTAACGTACATTTTATTGTTATAACTCTTACTGTTTATTCGAATAGTTTACTTAAGTATTATTTGATGATTATTATAGTATATTTTATGAAATACAGGACATTTTAGTAAATGAAACAACTTTGGATTGTTTCAAAAAACACGATAGTTATTATTATTATAAAAAATAGACACTGCACTGAAGACACGACTATTACCTACACATGATTACATAATCATGAAAATTATACTATGGCCCTATTACAGTTAAAAATTTAATCAGAATCCTCATCAGAACCTCACAGAATGCGAATCCACCGTGACCAGTCAGTACTTGTATGGTGTGGTGTGTGATGTCTTTTTCCCGACTACCTTCTATGCAGCAGCAGCGCTTGGGAAAAAGAGCTTCGTGACTCCGGCCGTTCCTCCTACATCGTATCTCCTATCCCATTCGCTGATCGTAGCCTGTCTCAAAATACGCTTGACGAATGAAACAGGACACAGATCGTAATCCGGTTTCCTCCTCAACCCCAGAGCGGCCTCCTTGGCTAACTCGTCTGCTCGTTCGTTCCCCGCCCTGCGTGCGCCTTAATCCAAAACAGGGAGACCTCCCGCCTCTGCAATGCAGCTTTTCGGAGGGCCGCCCGTGTTTGCACAGCCAGGGGATGAGGGGAACTCAGGGTAACCGCCTGGAGCGCCGATCTGGAGTCAATAAGGACACCGACCTTTGCCGCTCCACTCTTGCAGGCTATGTCTATTGCTCTTTTGAGCGCTAGGAGCTCAGCCTGATAGACGGTACAATACGGTGGCAACGCAAGCTTAATGGCCTTTGTCTCGGCATCACCTTTCCATACGGAAAAGGCGGCTCCGACTCGACCCTCAATCTTGCTGCCGTCCGTATAGACCCTGTGGACGTGGCTGTTAACCACGTCAGCATAGGTGTCCTCATTTATCAAGCCGAGCCCCAGCTCTACCTGCTCTGCCGAATGTGGGTCCTCAATCGCAACAGCCATTCGTTCCACCTCCCTGTCCCTCAACACCGCTGGGTGCGACACACCCCTCTTGATCTCATAAAGCCTCGAAGCTTCGAGTATTCTGAGGTCAAGAGGGAGAATCCCAGCCAACAGCATCGCAGAGTTCAGGGAGACAGTCCGATATGCTCTGCAGATCTTCTGGGCAAAACCCCGTTGAACGGTGTTAAGCCTCTTTTGGACCCCCATCTTTTCCGTAGTGGGTGCCCACGCTGCTGATGCATACTAGATAGTCGGTTCTATAAGCCGGTCTATCGGTTAAGCCCCCAATTTACTCTAGCTGCTCTTGCTAATAGCTTATAACGGGCGATTGCCTTTTTGCAAACGCTCCCGACGTTTCGGTCAATGTCAGGCCGCCATCAATAGTAAGGCCCAGTATCTTAATACTTTCGAAATATTGGATGTCCACACTCCCCATTACAAGTCGTGGCATGTCAAATTTTAATTTTCGTGTCGAGAGCAGGGCACATGTCTTGTGTGGTGCGAATTTTTGTTTATTTCTGACACCTCATTCGTCAATTTTCCTCAATGTGCAGTTTGTCTTCGTCTCTACTTCTAAAGCAGTATCTCCATCAAACACTAGCACAATGTCGTCGGCAAAAGCCTGACAAAACACATCCATCTCCTCTAACATCCACAGCAGAGGATCCAGCAAGAGGTCCCACAGGAGCGGCCCACCTATGGAACCCTGCACGCACCCCTTGTTGGTATCTCTACTCACTTCACACCCGCAGGTATGCGGGGGACAAGAGGTGTGAAAGTTAGGTAACTTTCACACCTCTTCCACTCAGGTATCTGCTGATCACCCGCCTTACGTTCCCCAGACACCCAACTTCGGCCAACCGCACCTTTATGACTGGCCACCAGGCGCTGTCGAAGGCTCCCTTTATGTCCAGAAATACCACAACAGAAATCTTCTTCTCCTCCCTCTTATTTCTGATGTGGCCCACCAGTCTATAGAGGGCGTCCTCGGTGCTCCTCTGTGGCATGAAGCCATACTGATGGGGGCTTATAATTGTGGGCAGCAGGTAGAACCTGAGTCGGACGACCAGCATCTAATGAAGATGAAGATGAAGGTTTCGATGTGGTCTATTCTGATGCCTGCCTCGTGATAAACGACATCAAACTTTCATCTCTTTTAATTTTTCTAAGGCCGTGTAAATCATTTGCTCAGTAATAGAAAGTGTTTAAAAAAATACCTTGCATACTTGCACTCCATAATGAATGTATCTAGAAATCGATTTCTTAATAAAACCCCGAATAAGCCTGTACTAGCACTTACTTAAATAATGTAGAAAACTATTTACCTGAATAATATCGTAACAATGTTTACTGTCGAAGCATATTGATATTATTTTTCGTAAAGATCTAAAAGCATATTATTCGTTTAAAATACATTTTAATGTTATTTTATGGAATATACGCGTAATTTTTCATATCTTCGTAAATAAAGATAGAAAAATTCTGAAAAAAATTTACATGGTGTATTTTAACTTCTAGATGCCGAAAAACGCATAACATGAAAAACCCCGTAATAGGTCATTACCGGATTATTCGCGGGGGGCGTCGATGTGTGAATGATTATATTTCAATCATTAATTATTTCATTATATGCTGTTAATTGAATAATTTAAGGTCATTTAATTAAGTTTGTACCTAATTGACGAATTCAATATTAGTCCAAAAATTTGGAAAATATTTTTTTTGCTATATCCAAAAATAACCTACATATAGGTATAAAAACGAAGTTCCTGCGGTGCTTATCTTACTAAGCCAGTGCCTAGATCATACATTTATTTAAAAGGGCATATAAATAACATAACATGAAAATGATGCAATCTCAACGTTTTCTTACCATAAAGTTGAAGCAAGTACATATTTTCATGAAATATTCATTTATATTTTATCATATACATATTATAAGATCGTTGAACGCGATCATTGAATATAGGTACGTATGCAAAAATAATTAATTGTAATAAATTAAAATAATAATCATAATATTAACATAGCGGTTTTTTGGACAATTTGCAAACAAGTTTCACAGATCACGGAATATCTTAAACCCGTTTTAAACCTTGTATTGAAAATCTGCAACTTGTTCGAAACCAGTCAAGTGTGTTCGTTAATATCCAGACTGTCTACCTAAGTACTATCATCCACTTTTCCGAATTTTGTGATTATGGCTTCTGGACGTAATACGTTTATCCAAAGATATTTCAATAAAAATAGCGTAGTGGAGTTTAGTCGGTAACTCGGTAGGTCCCTGCATTCTGCAGGGTGAGTCCGACATAACCCAGGGCCCTTTCCCCGAGCGCTCTGGGTATTCCTAAATGCATTCTCCACTATAAAAAAAAGATACATACATGTAAAACATATTGTTTGAATCGGTAATGTTTAGGATCCAATGGCAAATTATTAAAACTGATTAGATAATCTTTTTATTAAATTAATACAAGTGCTTTGTCTTCCATGTGTGTATCTGACCTTGAACTATTTAATATTATTATCATCATGAATTCATGACATTGATAAATAATCTATAGAACTTGCCTTGATAATTAACAATACGATTGGAGTTCATTCGCCTTCTGACAATGACGAGATCGCAAAACAAAAAAAATATATATAATGAAGCAGGTTACGTAAATCCATTATTTTGAAATTTCTTGTGAATACAATCATATCCAAGATAAGTACGTAAAAAATTCATTTTCCTTGTTTGTTTCGACGGATTTTTCTCAGTGACGCAAATTGGTAACTCTTAGCACAGAAGCTCTAAGTTTGGAAGTAGGGTAACTAAAGGGTGCTAAATATGGTATAATGCCCATTTTTATGTGATCCAGTGGGCTCAGCTTTTGGTCTTCCGGATTGTCGATTTTAAATAATATTAATTATTTAATACTTAGTTTGTTTCCTTATTTAATGCGTGCAAAATCTTTCAAGGTGTTAAAAATTTAAAATATTGTTATCATCAAGAAAATCATACATTAAATATGTAGGTAGGTATTCCTTAATTGATTTTTTATAGATGGCATTACCTTTTCATAATGTTTAACATTTTATTAATCACAGACTGTGAAGTTTTTCAAATTTCGATTTTTTTTTCCATAATAATAAAAATAAAATAAACTGACTGGCCGGTTGGCTTGGTTGGTAGGGGCCCTGCCTTCCAAGCCAGAGGTCGTGGATTCGATCCCCACCCGGGGCAAATATTTGTGTGATGAACATAGATGTTTGCTCTGTGTCTGGGTGTTAATTATCTATATAAGTATTTATTTAAAATTATATATGTATGTTTATCAGCCATCTGGTTTCCATAACAAAAGCGAAAGCTTAGTATGGGATCAGATCGTGCCGTGTGTGAAAATTGTCCCGAAATATTTATTTATTATTTTTCCATAGAGCTAAATAAAGTGTAAAAATTTTGTAAATAAATACAATACGTAAAAATATTGTTATAAACTAAAACGATTATTCTCGAAACATCGACGAAATACTTAAAAATATGATAGCAAGTATTTATCGCTCTAGGTAACAAATCATTGCATTTGTACTGCATAACGATATTTACAATACAGTATGATAAGCAAATGCATGGCTTACAATGTAAGTGAATATATTTTAGCATATCAGCCTCGTGTCCGTCTATATTATAATGGTTTTAAACAGGGGAGTATTCGTATTTTTAAGGCCCTCAAATGTTTTTGAACGCATACATTTGTCATGTCATTGGGGTAAGCAACGCTTGATACAGTGTTGTATAGGAAGCAATATGTAAAACAATGACTAGTACAAAGTATTCACGACTTTAATTTCTAAATGTTAATACACACATAAAATCAAGCACTAGAAAATAGTGGTACAAAGACGTTCTTACCAATTCAACTGATGAAAAAATATAGAGTCGTTTTACATATTTTAAAGAACTCAGTAGTTGATATTTATTTTCTGAAAAATAGTATTATAAAAGGTATTGTAACGTAAATATCGCATTTCAGGTTTACTTTCAAGTTTCAATTCAATGTTTTTATTACCTTAATTGAGATACGTGCGTAATTAAAGAAGTAATCACGATATCAAAATAAAATTTAAATAATTTATCAGATCCAGTTTACAATTTTTGAAGGTAAAAAGTCAATTTTATTTATTGTCTTTATATACACATAAGTAGGTAGATCATGCAATTATGTATAACTACAGATAATATAAAACTATACTAGGTATTACCAAATTCTTCTACGTCGCTATCTAAATTATCATTGAATTACTGTGCGTGTGTATCTTCAATTGGATGTATTATAATTGCCGTTATTGCCTACAAATTTACACGAAATAATATAACGTCACTTGTACAATCAACTAGGTATACTTTTATTGTTGTTTGTAGGATCAACAACTCACTTAGTCTGTACTAATATAAATGTAGTGAAGTATGTATAAATTAGATATAAATTACTTATGTTAAGCTAGAGCTAGATGACCGAAAAGTATATCTTAGCTCGATCGATCATCCTATCAAATCCCAATACCCAATTGGGAAAAAGATTGCAATATAATAATATAGAGACTTGAGGGTCTAGATGACAACGAATTAGGTTAAAGCTCATCTGAGTCAATACATCAATATTTTTTAGAAAAAACAAAGCATCAAGGGCTTCGCAATAAACAGTACTAACCTGTACCAATAAGAATTCTTTTTAATAACAAATAAGTAGAATTGACTCGCGACATTGACCTCACAGGAATACTTGTCGTGATCTTTACACATACTATACAATGGATAACTTCGCCACGTGTCTCTAAATTATATTCAAATGAATTGTGTAACTGCGTTTTAATGTTAATCTTATCTTGTATGTCCCGTGCAGACAAAGAAATATGTTTTTTCATAGAATTCTGGAGATGCATTATACAAAATACTGTTGGAAAAACACTGTCTAATATAATCGAAAATAATCTGTTGCAAAATCTGTATGAAGTATTGTATTAAAAGGTTTGAAAGACGAAAAGAAGGTTCCTTTTACACTTAAATTATATTGCTGTAACATGTCGGTATTATCTGGTACAAAATTACGTACACAAAAAATACATATTATATTTAGTTAGCTTCAGCCCTCTCTCGTGTCTTACCAAGAAGAAAGAAGATGAAGACTATTATGCTACATTTCATACATATTCGACCCTAGAAAAGTGTTAATTACATCTGTTAGTAATAGTAATTTCACAGATAATATAATACCTACTATAGGTACTAAGATCTTTTTCCTAGCTTTGCAGATGAACACTTTGAGGTA
Organism: Colias philodice; assembly: GCF_061535455.1. Classification (NCBI taxonomy): domain Eukaryota; kingdom Metazoa; phylum Arthropoda; class Insecta; order Lepidoptera; family Pieridae; genus Colias; species Colias philodice. The sequence continues at coordinate 3,761,834 of NC_143091.1, read as the reverse complement.
CCTATGCGAATTAATGACTTCGACCTATGATTCACTTGACCCGATGGGTCAGTATATTTAATGAATATTCGACTATGAAAGGATATATTTTAGTGTGTAGAAAACATTGAATTTAGAAGATATTTAGACACTGTTTTTAGCCAGGATTCGTTTTTGAAGCGAGTTATGAGATAACAACTTACAATATACACTAAACTCTAAAGAGTCCATTACCAATTATGTACTTAAAATTTACGTTGATTTCATAGAAAACATCAATTTTATTTGTTATTAGAGATAGTAAATGTAATACGTATCTATATTAACCATTTGAAAACCTACAATTTGTTCAATATCAATAGTTCAATGGCGTTCACGCAATTTTCACGTTGATTACCTAGGATACCAGTATTTCTAGAAAATATTGTTATACGAGTAACTTCGCGTAAACCGGTTCAAATGTCGGAAAATACCTATGAATATTTATAAACATCCGATCACGCTGTGGTTTGTTGAAGCTATACTGCTTGGTGCCATGTATTGGTGACATACCTATATAAAAATGTGTCTAGCTGATAATAATCATCAATATGAGTTTTGCAATAAGAGCTACGTACTCCTTTGTAGTACTTTCCTATAGTTAGTTTAATTACCCGCCTGTTATAGTTAAATGTTTGTCAAAATTGGTTTAAATAGAGAGATCGTTTTATCTCCGGTGCGTCATTATAAAAAATTTTGTCGAGTATAGCGCAAGCTTGCTCTTTACAAATCAATTAATGAAGCAGATGGGTTTTTTTCACAAGTTTAATTTATTACCCTTAATTTCAATTCAATCTCGAAAGTGCTTAAAATAAAGTGAATCAGTAAGAGTTGAAGCGCTCTTGAAAAATCTCGACTTCAATCTGTAAAATAAGTATTAAGGTGGAGTCTTGTAATTGCAACTAAAAATATTGGAGTCATTACTTCATCTCAACATAATTCTATAAATATACGGAAAAAAATATTTCTTAAAAATTTGTGAATAAGTAAATTTAATGCGGATATTATTTCACCGTCATAATCACGAAAAACTGTGAAGAATAAAAAAGTATTTCCAAAAGTTCTTAAAAAGACACCAATAGTTGCAATTACCCGTCCTGGCGGGTAATTGCAACTAATTGCTTGTTTTACTTATTTTTCTATGTGTGTTTTCTGCGCGTGTATTTTAATAACAAGCTTTGAAACATATTCATAGGATTATGATATCTAGGCTCTTGAAATAAAGACCAATTTCGCAAAAAAAAATACTTTTTAGCTGTGGGGCGGGATATTGCAACTATTTTCTCAAAAATAGTGATGGGAACCTTATCGTAATTTTATCGACTGCCATGGTAGCAGAATTAAAACTCAGGGATATAACTGTTTTATATATATTTTAATTAGAATATATCTAATCACATAACAAATTCTTAATTTATTTAAATTAACGAAACATTTTAAACACAGTAGGTACTTAACAATTATTTAGTAATGAAAAAGTCTGTTTTTACTCGTATTTCTAAATTCTACACTATTTTTTAACTTTATTTGAAACACACTAAAAGCCTTTTAGTTATCAAACAGTCTTATTTTACTCTTCCTTTGAACTCTTTACTATTTTACCTAGCTTCATTTTAATTAATTAGAATAATTAAATCTCAATCAGAATACCTAATCAAATTTCCCAACAGAAGAACTCCAAGTACTTGTTTACTTACATTCAAATATCTCTACCTTGTAAGGAAAGATTACCATGTCTTCTTCATTTATCACAGCATCGGGTAATCGTGAGATCACATCTTCTTTTTCTATAATGGAAATACTTATATCAATAAGTCACTGAGTAACAATCATCGAAAAATAGCAATCAGGCGTTTTATAATTTAAGTTTAATATCATTGGGTTGTATCGACCTCATCGACATATTTATGTCCACTGTCACATCACTAACATTTTCATACTTCATACAAAAACTGTCAGATAATTGCAACTAACCTAAAAATAAAAAAATAGTTGCATTAATAAGACTTTTCATATTTGGTCTGGTAAATGTAACTGCACAGAAAATTCGGAGTAGAAGCATCGTAGAATAAAACAAGCACGTACAAAACGACTTACCGTGGTTGATTAATACACTCCTTGTAAAAAAACCCGCGAAAAACCACAAAAAACAGTATTTTTGATCAAATTACGCACCGCGTGCATTCAGCGCTGGCAATAACAAAATGGTGGAATGACAAAAAGCCCTGTCACTCACACAGTTCTTGACCGATGAGCGCCATATATATTTTTTTATTAATATTTTTACTAGCAGAACAATATCACGCCTGTTGTTGTGCAGAACAGCAATCCTAGAAGGCGTTATTTAAGATAGTTGCATTAACCAGATAGTTGCAATTACAAGACTTGACCTTAATTGTTTCCAGAAAATTCTCAAAACAATTGTAGATAATACCTGTTTATTCAGATTTCGCATGACTTAATAATATGTTTTAAATATTATAGCATTGTTTAAATTTTAATATTTACAATTAAACTTAATCCTTAATCGTACGCATTAACATAACACTTCAAATATAATACGATACTTTACATTCAAGAGTAGATGATATCATGCGATATGCATAGAGTAAAGTAAATAATAGTGCATTCCATTATAAAAAAATAAATACACAATTTATTACAACTGCAACGATAGAAGTTATAAATGTTACAATTAGTTATCATTAAAGAAGTAATTAAAGGCATAATAGGTAGTTATTCCTATGGATCTATTGACCTATTGTAGAAAAATAATATCTAATATGTTATATGTGAACTTCTTACTGTACTGGCTGGTTTGGTGATATAGGTATATATATATGTTTCAAATAATAAAACATGTCAGTTCTGTTCTGCACTTCATTCTGTTGTTTTATTATAGGTTATGGGCCCAGAGAATCAGTAAAAAAGCAGTTTTTTTAACAAGAATTTCGTTTTGGTACGAGTGTTAAAAAGCTTTTTCAACACGTTTTTTCATTGTGTTGTTGGATATTCGTGAAATAAAATTTTTATTTGGAATTACGATGGCGGCCAACTACTTGATAAATGTACCTAAATTACGTGGACGGGAAAATTACAGCGAGTGGTGCTTCGCGGCAGAGAATTTCCTAATCCTTGAAGGCATGAAACATTGTGTAAAGCCAGAAGGAGCGAGCGTAGGAGCTGCAGATGACGAAAAAACCCGGGCAAAGCTGATTATGACAATCGATTCGTCTTTGTTTGTACATGTAAAAAGTGTAAGAACATCAAAAGAACTCTGGGAAAAATTACAACAGTTATTCGAGAATCATAGTGCATGGGAACTCGTAGATGTACCAAAAGATGGTACTATAGTGCAGTGCAAGTGGGTGTTACGAAAAAAGTACGATAGTGAAAACAATGTGCGTTATCGTGCTCGTTTGGTCGCAAAGGGTAAAAATGTGGTGTAGATTACACAGAAACATTTTCGCCTGTAGTGAGACATACAACCCTTCGACTATTATTTGCATTGTCTGTAAAGTTAGGTATGGATGTTCACCATTTAGATGTCAAGACTGCTTTCTTGAATGGTGATTTAGAGGAAACCATTTACATGAAAATGCCAGATTGTTATAATAGTAGTAGTTCAGATCATAAAGTATTGAAACTTAAAAAGGCCATTTATGGACTTAAGCAAGCCTCTAGAGCTTGGAATAAAAAGGTTGATAATTGTTTGATCAGTAATGGTTACAAAAGGTCAAAAATAGAACCATGTATGTATACAAAGAATATTAATAATTGTAAGACCATTGTGACAGTCTATGTCGACGATTTCTTTATATTTTCCAATGATATAATTGAAACTAATAACTTGAAACAGATTTATCCTTCTTGAAAAACCGTTGTCATCGAATAACTGTTGTAATTTTTGTTTAATTTTTTTTCTGTTGTTTTATTATACCTATACATTAATTTATTATGTGCCTAAACGTAATAGGTACCTATTAATTTTACAAAAGTTTAGATAGATTATCACCTTTGTAGCTTATTTTTTTAGTGTAAGTACGTATTAAAGAAGTAATTAAGCGGATAATAGTTATTCTTAGTATTATATTACTATTGACCTATAAATTATTGTTTGGATAGATTATGTAGTCAAGTATTTCACTTAGTTTGGGACCCACTGCTGTACATTAATTGTAAAACATAAAATGGACTTACATTAATTGTAGTGTACGTATGTAGTTATAACTTATAACCGTTACAAAAACGCAGAACGTTATTTAATTAAGAATAGACATAGCTATATCTACAGTTCTTATTAGCTCTTATAAAAAAGCTAGCAAGTGACCCACTAGCTTGCTATAACCGCATCCAAGGCCTGTCATACCACGTGGTAAGGTATTGATTATAGCACAGATAGTACCAGTTTGCATGCGCAAATAATTCGTGTACCGTAATATAGCGCGATGGCACGACCACTGACCGAGATTTGGCACGATCAAATTCGGTAACGGCTTTTTGCGAACCCGGCTATTAAGCTCTTCTTCCACTGAATGGAGTGGATTGAGTTGGTGATGTGTGGTATGACGTCATCAATAAAAAGAGGCATCAGGCAAGTACAATGTTAAGTTTGATAAATGTGTGGAATAACATCCATAATTAAATTATTCGTCGTTTGGATAAAGTATTTTTATAAATGACGCTGGCTCGAAATCTATCGACTCGTTTATCATATATAGATGTGATTTGATTTTGGTTTAGCAAAGTATTTTCGTATTAGAATATATCAAAAGTTCACTTAAAGCTATAACTCCATGTTTAGATATTCAGTAAGTATTAAACAGGGAAATATAGACATGTATTAAAGTTTTGTCTATCAATCACTTTCCATTAACAGTTATTATTCCGCAATGAACTGAAAATGTCAATCCACATTCGCTTTTAGCGCTGCAGTGGTTCAAGAGCTTTACAGCATTTATGATGATCAGATAAAGGTTAACTAATTTGGTTTCGCTTTCAAATAAATCTTATCAGCTATCGGAAATTGTGCTTTAAATAAAATAAAATAATAATCTATTGATAGAATTGAACTAATGAAACACTGTATGATAAACTAACAAGGAACTGATTACGTAAAAGCTCAAAAAGCTATCAAAATATCTTAAATACCATAAACGTAGAGTACACCCACATTGTAGGATTTCCACTGTTTCACTGCTAAAGGCTACTGCAACGATAAAAAAAAACATCAAATGACGCAGAATACTTACTGAAAGTTCTAGTAACAAGGAGTAGGTAAATAAAACAACATTATAAATTAAAATATATTTAATCGAAGATACATACACTTAAATACATACAACCTAAAACGGGCATACGGGGCTAAATATTTATATTTGTGTAATCTTAAATAAACCATAATAGGTACTACTAGTAATAATTATATAATTTGTAAGTATCATTGTTACTAATTATATTTTACAGTACTTATAATAAATATTAAAAGCAGCAGCGCAAATTACATAGCAATTACGAAAACTTTGATTCGTATCTTTTTGCAATAAAAAAAAATTAGGTGGGTAAGTATAATTTATTTTTTATCACAGCATGAAACCTGTTTTACATTGAATCGCTCGGAAAATACGTCGAAAGAGAACAAAGAACTTTTATTTGTGTATTCTATAAAATAAGATAATTTGATATAAGTAATACAAAATTTAACTGTTTATGGATAAGAAGCAATATAAATTATATCTGAAAAGTGAAAAGGAATCCTTTATATGTATGTATTTCACAATAAAAGAGAATACGTATTTATTTATCTCTAACAGTTAAAACTAAATACAATTTTGATTACATTGTAAAGACATTGTATTATTAACGTTTTGATGAAGAATATTTAAAATTAAAAAAAAATAACAGTAGGTACATGTAGTCTGTAGAACATTAATTACTTAATATTACAAATTGACATTTTAGTATCTTATACATTAACTATTTTGTGCCTATACACTATGCATTACAATAATTAATTACATTTTATCATAAAGTTAGTACGAATAAAGCTAAAATACTTCCTCCTCCTACGCATGTATTGTCTTTAGTGACATCTTGTCTCCAAGGTGATTGTGACGTGAAAAAATTAGATGTACGTAAGATCAAAAATTAACTCTTATAGATATTATGGGTATAAAAGTATATATTACCCGGAAGTAGAATTGATGAATCATAAAATTAAGCTTTGAAACTACTCGTCATCATATTATATTGGAACTTAATCATTCGTAGGTATATACAGGGTGTACCGAATCTTTCAGCTTAGCACACAAAAAAAATCAAGCATCTTCCGCAATAATTGACGTCACCATGAGTGAAAATATCATCGTACTCGGCAATAGGTGAAAAATTGAAAAAAACGTCATAACTCCGAAAATACGAAAAATCGTATAACATACATGGGGGTGTTTCGGATAGCCCTCTAGGTCCTCTACCTCCCAGCTTCCGTTCATCACTACTTTTTGGGACACCCTGTGTATGTTTTTATTTAATATAGATTGAAGAGGGACTATGAGTTCTTGGATTAACTTTTGACATAGGTTCTGTTATACACAAGAAGGCGGTTAACTTTCTACATTATACTTAGCAATTTCCCTCAGAAGCCATTCCAAATAATTATTATCAATGGTCATGTTTAGAAAACAAATATTCTTTATAGACAAATATATTGACGTTTTTATTCTTAAAGGATTACTTTTACAATAAGTATTTAGCTATAATTAAGCTATTTTTAAGAAGTAATCTCGATTATCACGATTATCGCATAAATTTAACGAGAATTACTTATTATGCCAAGACAAAATATTATGTTCTTGTGTACTGATTAGATTATATTGGTAATTGGAATTAAACAACTACAAGCAGGTAGGTATGTATCTTTCTTTTATTAACAGTTGCTAAATGTTATATCGGAGTCAACCTGGACTTAGCTAGCGTGGTTGATTATGGCCTGTACTGGCCTGTACTTACTGTCTCCCAGCAGTGGGAACGAATATGAGCTAATGATGATCATGACATCGTTATCAATCCATACTAATATTATAAATGCGAAAGTAACTCTGTCTGTCTGTCTGTTACTCAATCACGCCTAAACTACTGAACCAATTTGCATGAAATTTGGTATGGAGATATTTTGATACCCGAGAAAGGACATAGGCTACCTTTTATTGCAAAATATGTACCACGGGCGAAGCCGGGGCGGACCACCTAGTATTCAATAAAATTTAAATTATTCAAAAATCATAATATATAAGAAACGGAGTGTAAGGATATTTAAAATGCATATTTAAACTTTTATTCATCTCCACTTTCTTCCTTCCTTTCATTAAATGCCACCTTACACTTTATGCGCCAGCGCAACTTCCTACAATAATCAGAACTCGGAAGCTTTGCAATAAATTGGCCTATATCTATACTACATTATAAAGCTGAGGAGTTTGTTTGTTTGTTTGTTTGAACGCGCTAATCTCGGGAACTACTGGTCCGATTTGAAAAATTCTTTCGGTGTTAGATAGCCCATTCGATTCCATTCATATCGAGGAAGGCTATAGGCTATATATCATCACGCTATGACCATTTGACCAACAGGAGCGGAGCCACGCGGGTGAAACCGCGCGGCACAGCTAATCTATCATAATTATTCCGCTGTATTTATTGTTAGATATAAGAAGACAAATGAACAAAAGTGTATAAAAGGTGGATAGGCCAAGAAGCAAGAGTTGTAAGAGACAAATAATAAATAGTAATATATTATACGTTTTATTTTTCCACAATTGTAATGTAATTAACCCAGATGTTACTGAAACAATTTTTGTCATCATATTAAGGTGAAATTCACATATTGTGTCCATATTGCAAAAAGTTTAACTGGAAAAATAGTATAAAAATTTTATCTATTGTGGAAATCTCGGAAAATGGTGTACTTTTAAAAGGACGGTAGTAATATGTACTACTAAGTAGGTAGACTATGATATTAAAATGACAACATACATTTCACATATATTTATGTAGCAATATGAAAGTTTTCAAAACATAATTTAGGATGCAAGGTTACATTACATTTAGGACAATAGAAATTGGCTTTCTTGTGACATTCTATACACCGAAGCTGCTGGTCTCTGTACCTAATGATGTGATCTTTTCCATCAAATCCAGAGGTTTCACGGAAACTCTAGCACCTTTACGTTCCTCATTCTTATATGTTTCGAGCAGAGCAGTTCCAACACTTCTACGAATGTGGAGATAATCATAATGGCCTCCTTTTACTCATATATTTGCCAAGAATTATGTATTGCCATATCTAGTCCATGACAAGTCAAAGAAAAATACCACTTCTTGCCTCTGATAGATGTCTTGTACAAACCGATGCTCTGGTCGGATCTGTTCACCCCTCCTATTTTCTCGTACTTTTTTTACGACAACTATATTTTTCTTCTGTTGTTGTAAAAATCTCTTTACCGTAGACACAGGCTGAATCGTATCAGAGTTTGATGCAACAGTCACAACACTGTTATCATTCCATTTGCAAAATAAATTTGTTCTGCTCTGGTCGATTGATGCTTGAATGTACCTTGTGGTGTCTTTTTCAATTCTCAAAGGTAGCAGGCAAAGGGCATTTCGCGACGCGATTTTCACGTAATGTGCCAGAAGCCTTTATTCCTCGTACTCGAAGTTCATCAATGAGATGAATGGACGTAAAAAAGTTGTCAAAAAATAAATGGAATGCAGCTTTGCCCTATATTTGTCGCAGTACATCGGCATACTGTAATACAACGCTTGCACCCAATCCCAGAGGCTTTTGGTATTTGTTTTGATTACCAACATCATTCGATTGTCCTTGGTATGGATCACACCAAACTATGCAACCTAACCGTGTCGCTCCGACCCAAAATTCATACCTTCCATCTTATCGGTTTCCATCTTATGAATTGCTTGCATGGATGACTGCCATAGTAGGGCACCATGGCTTCGTCGATGCTGTGATGCTCTTCAAAGAGTGCATGCTCAAAAAAGTACTCTGTAGTAGTACATATTACTACTGGCCTTTTAAAAGAACGGCAATTAAAACTGCATAAATATCACAAATAAAATATAATCTAATAGTAGGTAATATATATTTCTGATAAAACACGTTTTAAATTACGTGTATTTAAAATAAATCAAGTAATTTGTTGTAATTTATTGATAATACATTTAACTTGATTTATCAATGGAAAATAGCAGAAATTCTAAAATAATTTAAAAATATACCACTGTTATAAATCGACACAACACTTTAATTTTCCAATTCCTACAACCGTGAGGTGCCAAATGAATATTAACATTTTTTTCATAAATGCCCTCATTGCTAATAATAATTTTATTTATGGTGCGTCCTTTTAAAAGAACGATAGTAACAACTGGGTTAAAACTTGTCACCCGGAGTGTGCGATGACCTATTGGACTTTAAAAGTTATTTCCCGGACTTTCTTTTTACCTTGTGAACGGATGCAGAAAAAGTGACCGGGTTGTTTACCACGTTTCCTCTCTAGACTCAAACCCTAGAAAATGATGAATTCCTTTATATAGATGAAAAACCATATGGTTGTTTATTAGAATTACCAATGTAATTTAAAATTCTCATTTATGTGATAAGTACGGAAACAGGGTAAAAACTAAAAATTAATTACGAAGTGCATAGATAACTGCCTTAATTTTACCATATTTAATACCTATTCTTATGTTTCAACTAACTTAACTACCTGTGACTTGTACGTTTTCTTCAAAATGTGTACCTACCTATATTTATTACATGGATATAGCATAAAAAATGAGCAATTTTTTCCTTCTAAGAACCTCTAAACAACACCCGACTGACGTAACAACGCAAAAAATTACTAAACAATTTAATAACATCGCAATACTATAATGCGCTAAATATTAATTAGTCCAGTCAAAAAATAACCCAAGACCTCGTGAGACACGCCGTGATCACGTTCCTATGAATTCCGAATCACGTACTTTGTATTGGAATATTATCAGATACCTATTGGACACTCAAGGGTCGCCTGGAACATCCGTTGGGAGATAACGAGCACACATACAGTTGGTAACCACTGTTTTGTTACTGTTAACAGATTTGTATTTAGCGTTTTGTTTGAGATATATTCTGGCTACTCTAGAACTTAAATTACGTTACGATTCTCTATGGGCACAAGAAAAACGTTACCTACTTGTTCTTTGACATTATAGCATAATCAAGCGTGGAAAATTTTATTTTATTCAAGTAAACACACTGTACACTATCAGATAGCAATGTCTGTTGTAGATTTTTTTTAAATAGATAATAATTGACGTGGTCAAGGTTAATTACCTATTATGATATTTCCCATAACCTAATCATAAACTCTACACAGTGTGTAGCGACGCGGACGACGGTACAATGAAAGTTCTTTGAACAGCATATTGACACCCGTCATCGTGCACCAAACACGAATAACCTTTAATCACGTAACTTGGCAGGGACTTTGACCTTTAAAGTGCAATTCATAATGTTCAATTTCACTTGAAGCAATATTCGAGTTCTGTTGCAATGTCGCGTGACACTGTTTTCTGCACTTCCACTTACTATATTAGAGCGTGCCTTTCGAGAAAGAAAGTAACAACAATGATTGTACAGAAGTGATATACCTATCCGATTATTCGTTATATTATTGACGTAAGTACCTAATATATAAAAGGCTTTAGATTAAACGTGCTAATTTATGTGTTTATCGGTCAAATAAAATATTGATGTTGCTATGTATGATAGACGTATAAATAAATAATCAATAAGCAATTTTGCAATGGACAAAGTCCAAGGAATTAATGCGAACTGCTTAAAAATGACCGATCACTGATTACAAGTAGAGGAATATTTTTAAGCAAACCAAACAATGCTTGTTGGCATAGCGAAATCTTATCTTCATCTGTGCTATTTATATATAATTATCATATCAAGAGTGCTAAATAAACGTTAATTATTCACATTAAAATCAATAAACATATAGATTTGCGTCATCGATATCGGAATTATATGTACGAGTTTTGTAATAGATCTTGTTAATCAGCTATTATCTGTGTACCAAAATAATTATGCAAATATTATGCTTTGTTTACTCTAATACGTCATAAATAAATCTGTTTATAATTTGTTGTTTGTAAATGCACAATAACGTCCTACATCGGTCCTTTTGTTTAATAACATTGATGTCAATATATTCTGTGTTTAAACGGAAGTCTTATTATTTAAAATTTTAATATAAATAGGTATGTTAATAAAAAAACCCTCGTTTACTTTCTTTACAAAGTACAATGTTGGATATGTTTGTCGAATAAATAAATATACTTTCCTCTTAATTATTAATTTTCTTTTAATAACTTCTTGATACTAAGAAATATGACAAACAGTACCTACATCAAGGGAAAATATTGATGTAACAGTACAATATAATTATTTCATAACCCACTTATACAAGGTAAAGGCCAAATGTCATCTCTCTCAAGTCACGTACTTATCACACACCAAATTAATGATAGATCCATTGACCAGGTCATTACTATAACATTATAACAATTAATAATTAACCGGTTATTTTCGGTTATTTGGGCCCGTTTCGGTGATATGAAGAATTGAGGTCCACCTTATTTATAAATCCAGTGAACACCAGATTTTGCTGACCAGTTATATTTACTGTATAAAAATAAAAACCTAATTATCTGCTCTTTCATAATATGTCAAAGTTAACTTAAAGATATATTAAGCTGTTGTCTAGATTGATTTGTAATTTCACTTAAACACTCTTTGCTATTCTAATGTTTGTTTGCAAAGCACACTCTACCACATCATTGAGCTATTTAGTATCTCAATGTACATCATACACTGTTATTTTGAAATCATTTAGGTACATACAGTTGTATTCACAATAATAATCATAGAATTAGAGTAGGAAATATGACCAGTTTAAGTAAATTTAAACATGATTATATAAACAGTGATACATAATAGCCATAGGCCGTGATAGCTCACGTTGTGAAATCAATCTTGAGCAATCGGCCTCGCTGCCAATTCACAAGTATTTGCACGAGCCTAAGCATTTATTAATTAAATAACTGTGTTTTACGTTCAATATAATAAAGTTGAATCTAATAACTCCTTCGCAATGACCTTAACACTACATGTTTATCGGGATCTACTACCCTGCATTGTTTGTCTGCATATCATTGTTCAAAAAATAATAAATGCAATAGCATAAAAATATATTATTAAATATCTCGATGATTATTAACTTCTCTTTATAGCCTGTACTCTATGTATATTTAAAGACTAGCTGCTCCGCGCGATTTCACCCCCGTGGCTCCACTCCTGTTGGTCGTAGCGTGATGATATATATAGCCTTCCTCGATAAATGGGCTATCTAACTAACACCGAAAGAATTTTTCAAATCGGACCAGTAGTTCCCGAGATTAGCGCGTTCAAACAAACAAACAAACTATAACGCTTTATAATATAAGTATAGATAAGCCTAATTAATTTATCATTAAAGAGAAAGAAAACTACGAATCGGGGGCAATGCTATAGGTTTATGAAAATGTCTCACTCTAGAGTCCAAACAGGATTTTCTATAGAGCCTAAGAGCCAGATCACCTCTCGGAAAAAAGGGCTTGCTGGCAACTCACGATTACTTAGCTAGGTAATAGTTATTTTTTTAATCGCTATTAACTATGGTATAAATAGATTCACATGAATAAAATATCTACATGACTGATGACATAACACTTCGGAGAAAACAGGTTTAACGGCTTTTTAGGGTTTGAGATTAGCTACAAAACCATACATAAGTACATATATATATAATTTCATACGTTTCAGAATCATCATTATGGTTTGTTAGGTTCTAAATTCTAATACTATTTGGGAGGCTTTACGTCGTAGAAGGAACTTGATATTACTTCTTTCAATTTTCCAGCAACACCAATAATTGTTCAAAATTAGTTTATCTTTCGTGTGTCTTAAAAGAGTGCTTTTTCACGAAAAACATTCTAGTATTTTGTTTGTTGTCTATGTAAGAGGAGTCAATATTTTATTAATTACTGTAAATTGTGTCAAATGTGTCATATCTAGTGAAAAGTGTTTTATTTCTAGATACCTATAATATTTTAATCAATGACTAATTATTGGTTTATTCCATAAACCGTGTTGTGAATTTGCGCAATAATTATCTAAAAACCAACAAACAATGGTGCCATCTGTCAAGATAGACGTCTTTATTTTTTATAATTAGCGTAATTAATTAATTGCTCATATAATTGTTGTTTCACGCAACACCGTTCTAGATTAATCGAAATGTTCCATAGGATTATCTTATTTGTTTTTTAAACTCATTTTAAATACTATTATAATTTGGAAAATCCAAAAGTGCACGCCTCATAATTTTTTTTTTATAAATATTTATTAATTATTATTTTTGTTTATTTAATAACAATTAAACCACATCGAATCAGACCCTGAAAAATGAAAGGGTTCTATTCCTGAGCATACTCAAGCGTAAGAGAAAAAAAAAGACTCGATTAGTAAAGTATTTCGGTCGCTATCGTGTTAACAAGAAAAAGGATCCGCACATACAGACACACGGACGTCCAAGACAGAACTTTTTTAAACTATTTTTTAACTAGTTTAAATAACAAAAATGACATCAAAAATATCATGAACGTTAAAAATAGTGTTTTTTCTTAATATGTGTGTGTATGTATTATCTTACAAGTGCAATGTATGATACTTATAGACATTTTAAGTTTGAAAAATCAGATGTTTTGCGCGAAGTGACAGTAGTACCCACCTCAACGCTTCGCTTATGAGGCGTGCAATAAGAAATATGTTTATCTATTTTTAATTAATACGCATGCATAATGTTTTCTAGTATTTTATCTGTTGTATTTAAACTAAAACTCAAACTCAAAAATTTATTTATTCAATTAGACTTCTTCTACTCGTCATAACAGTTTTGACATTTACCACCGATTCGGAAAGCAGTATCTTTTGAGAAGAACCGGCAAGAAACTCGATAGTTGCCCTTTTTTATTTATTGTGATCAAGTTTATGGTTCATGATCAAATTACCAATTACCAAATACCATTGACTTTGTGCTCGTAAAAAAATAATAAAAAGGGAGTATTTTTCATAAAACATATTTAAATCTAGAACATGATTAGAAGAATTAGGTACTTTACTATATTTTTGCTAAACTAATTACGACAATTTTATTATATTTCGATTAAATTTGCAAAAATATTCACAAATGTCTTTAAAGTGCTTCCTATAAAAAATATATAAAAATATAAATATTTTAAATATGTCGCAGAAACCTTATCGTTCTTCCTTGTATAAAACAAGAAATTAAGTGTTTCGGATTAAATAAAATAAAAATCTCGTGGTTTATGTGTGTAAAATTACGAGTAAATTGGTAATAAAATAAAAAATATATTAAAACATATGCGGTTGAGCACGTAGACATAAAAAATAACTGTTATATTTTACTTACAAGTCTACATTACTTTGTACTATGTAATGCTTGTCTATGAAACTCGAAAATTAATTTAAAAAATCACAAAAATCTTGTATTACTTATGCCATTCTGTAGTTTTGCGTAATAACTTGAACAAACATACATATATACGTGACTGCGAGCTGTTCCTCCACTGTTAAAATATAATATAGTCATACTTTTTTTTAACCAATTTGTAATTTATTAACACATAGGCTTAAAACGTGGAAATTTTCTATGAGGTCATTTACCACAAGTAATCTTTATGTAGGTACATTCATCATATTTTACTGAAGATAATATAGGTCCAAAGTTCATATTACATATATTATGTATTAACACATTTAGGTATCATGTTCTCGTATATCATATACTTGCTTCGACCATAACCAACTTTACTTCATAGGTATATTATCGAAAACTAAAAGTATAATTCTGTGTTTAACAAAAACACCCTATATTTTCCCTAATACTTAGACCATATTCAAAGACATAGACATACATTAATATTCACAAACAAATAAATGGATGTCTATTATATTTGGCAAATAACATCTGTAACAACAACATAGTAACTTTCAGTCCAATCATTTCTTGTTTTTTTTTTTTCAGAACAAACAACGAAAAAATTTTCCTATTAGGTACCTACCTCAGTATACATAATATATGTTTTTAAGTAAGTACATAAATTTACGAAATAGAAGGACGAAGACAGAATTAACACTGTGACGGGACTAAGTAAGGACTGAGGAGTAGGTATTATGACAATTCTTCAACTTTCCTAAGCAATGATGAGATGATTAAAAATAAAAACTTATTGCTTCCGTATCGTATAAATATTTTTAGTACTAAGTACGATTTATTTATAAACTAATTCATATAATAGATGACCAATGACCATTATTGGAAACCACAAACCTCGTGACCTGTACATCGACCTTTGAAGCTTGAATGCAAACACGCTAAACCAATAGTAACAGCTGACTAATGATGGCAGCCATTTTACTAGGAAGTGAAGTTATTACGAATAATGAGATAAATAAAGGCCGTATTCAGCATTGAGACGCAACCTAGACATGGCCGGTTCATTGTTAGTTCTAATGTCAATAATTATAAACTACAATAGTCATAAATCTTTGATCTTTGAAGTTGTATAGCAACTTCAATAGTGAAGTATTTATGTGGAAGTTTATTTTATTTGTACATACCTATCGTATATCTACCATTTTCTCTACTTTTTCTGATAAAAAAACAAATAATGTTCAGTAATATCTAGTTTTTCCAAATTACAAAGATTAGAACTAACATTGAGATGAATTACTATTATATGTATTGGTATTAACTACAGCAAAGCGGGATGGAGTTTCTTATCATTACTTATTAGAATGAAGTAACTTTCTTTCTTCATAATAATTAATAAATATTGGAATAGTGGGCAATATTTGAGACGCTCAATCTTCTTCACCTAGGATGTATACCGTATACGGAACCTACACGCACTAAAACAACAAAATGAGGTAAACGTGTTATTTACTACAATGAATATTGTCTCTCCATACATTTTAATTGTTTTTCATTATAACACTTTAAGGTTAACGACGGTAAAACAATAAAGTATATTAATAAAATTAATTTACAATCAGTTTTAAAATATTATATAAACACAATATTTTCAATATTTTCAATATTCACAATATTTCCTTTTTATTCTGTAGGTAATATCTAAAATATTAAATTTCCTTGATATGAAAATTAATGAATAACGCTATACGTAATAATGCAATAGGTTGACTTAAACTATCTATTTTTTTCATATTTTCACAGGATTTTCCTCACGCACTATGTGTTAGCATGTTTTTCCCATAAATCTCCACAGATTAGTTACAGAAATAGTAATAAACTTTTCCCTCTCCCTTTTTATGCTCTACAATTAAGTCCTGACCATTTTTACTGTATCGTGCATCGTTATCGAGATATCGATCGATATAGTAAAAAATTGAACTGGCATCCGTTTTGACGAGTGTGTTTGCATTTTTTCAATTACGAAATTTTCTTGAAACAATTTTTCATTCATTTTACCGTGTGTTGTACTTTTTTTCGCTCAAATGTACAGTTCAACTTTTTTTTACTGCACAAACAAATTATTTGTTTAATAAAATATATACTTTAGAGTTATCTTTAATTTGTTCTAAAGTCTGGTCTATGTCCTTATTTTTTATCGCATCAATTTCCTAAACAATTTCCCATTCGATACCTCGGGTTTTCCGCACTACTTGCAAAATAGGCCCAAATGCGAAACCTCTATTTTTATTTATTAATTTATAATCAATCTGTAAATCTTTAGTAGTCATTAATTCCTTCATAGACTAACTGCATCGTGTAGGTACATGTCGACGATGAAGTGTCAATATATGCTAACTACAAAAACTACATTTTTCAGTAGACGAAAAAAACGTTTTATTTCTTTTTCGTTACTGTTTTTAATTCTTATTTTAGCTAACGTTCATTATAAAAGGATATTAGATATCATGGAATCATTTATTAAATGTAACTTCAAAGCTTTAAAAAAAAACATGGAGATATTAGATATTGCTTGTAATTGTATTTAAACAGGAAGCCGTATTTTTTAGATACAATTTATTGCCAATATACTTAGAAGAAATTGTTCTAAAGATTACAACATTTTTTTATTTTAATATTAGGTTTTTGTATCAATACTATAGTAAAATGTTGATTTAAAATCCTGTCACTACACGTGATTATGCTCGAAGATAGTGATTTGAATATAAAACATTATTTCAATTTGTTCAACTTCATATTATGGACGAGATGTTCTTGCTGCTTTGGTTATAGTAGCATAATCACTTGGAACGTAAATTTCTTTGTTCTTAAGTTGGCGTTCAAGTCAAGAAATATAAGATACAGCTAGATGAACACACGTCAGAGCACAACAGCGTCGAAAATTTACTCATCTTCACGGACGGGTCCAAGACTGAAAATGGCACGGGTGCTGGGGTC
Organism: Colias philodice; assembly: GCF_061535455.1. Classification (NCBI taxonomy): domain Eukaryota; kingdom Metazoa; phylum Arthropoda; class Insecta; order Lepidoptera; family Pieridae; genus Colias; species Colias philodice. The sequence goes on along the minus strand of NC_143091.1, from coordinate 3,744,198 downwards.
TTCTCTGAGTAATACGGTGTCTGACCCCATAATACAGTCTTTCAGGCTGAATGCCTAGGACTTCTACTTGCAGCTTCAGCCATAATCAAAAGGAATGTAACAATTTTTCGATTCGGATCCTATCGGATAGCAAAGCAGCACTCATGGCAATCAAAACCCATGAAATCACTGCAGGGTTAATTCTAGAGTGTCACCTAGCCCTAACTAGGGTATGTGATCTGGGAAATTCCCTAGTACTACAATGAATAAAAGGACACAGTAACTCACGAGGAAACGATGCTGCTGACATATTAGCCAGAAGGGCATCTGAAACACCGGTCATGGGACCTTTTCCCATTATACCGCTACCTGCAAGCTGGATCCGGCGGATGATTACCCAGCTCACTAGTACTGCACAAAAAGCAGAATGTTCAAGCAGATCTGATTGCAAGCATGCCAGAGAAGCCCTAACAAACATTGACTCTAGACTTGCACGTCAGATTCTCAACCTACGCAGAGTGCAACTACGTGTAATAACAGGGACCCTCACAGGGCACGGCCCCTTCGACAAACATCTCTTTAATTTAGGGATCACAGACAGTCCGCTGTGCAGAGCATGCATGGCGTCCGAGGAAAAGGCAGCCCACGTCATCATGGAATGTACGGGGGTTGCGGAGTACAGGGCAAGACACCTGGGGTCTCCCGGGTCCCTCCCTGAAGCCTTCGGCAGCCCTTCCAAGCTGCTTGGCTTCATGTGCTCGGGTGGTTTCAGTTTTAGCTGGTTTCCCCCACCTCCCTCTCTCACGCAAAATAGGCGCTTGACCTCGAGTTGCGGAGAAATGCCCGTATATTATTATAAGTTGGCGTTCAATGGTGCTATGAGCTGAATCGCATTCCATTTGTGTGTGACCGGGTTCTAAAATCTTTTGAGTTATGGTAATATTATACTTTTAACTAAAATATAATAGTGCGTTCGACATAACTGCGTTGCGATTTTGGTAAGTGCATCCGTCAGAAAATATAATAATAGGCAGCTGTTGGCTAACACAATGCTTTACCAGGTAATTAATTACAAACGAAACAAAAGTGCTAGACGTCAGGTCAGCAGCTGTTTCGTCAAACCAGTACCATGTACAATGCTTAGTAATTTAATTGACTCTACGAACAATTTGTTGGTATCTTTACGCGCATAATGCGATGGTAGTTTTGGAAAAGCATCAAAAAACTCATCAAGAATGGCAATTTTTCGATGGTTTGTTGAGTTTGATGGAGAAGCACGTGTGCAAGCAAAATACTTTCTTCTTGGTTTGAAAGCATGCCAAACTCACCACTTTTAACCCAGGAATAAACTGTAAATGAGCCCAAGGAAAGCGTGCTTAAAAGCATAGAGCGGACGCGTCAGGGTGTACTTAGAATATATTGCCAGCAAAAATGACGCAACTTTTGTTATAAGGTATTGCTACACTTTAATATTTGCTCAAATTGACTGTTTACAGAGAAATGACCTTTATAGGCCTATGTATTACTCTATTTTAAGTACGAAAATGCAATAAAACGAAAATCGCTAAAATGTTAGTTAGGAGGTATTGATACTTCATCGTCGATGTGTAGATTTCACGTCAAGCATACGTGAATATTTAGTTTCAATTATCACTTTACAATACGTTTTATCACAAGTACGTTATCTTCTTGATTACGAAAGCATGAGTCAGAAGTAGTAAATATTAGTTTTATTGAGATTTGCGCGTATCTTTACTTACTTATATATAATTATTAATTATTGTACAAAGTTTGAATTATATTCATAATCGAGTGCAAAAGTGTTACATACAAACACAGGTGAAGCAAAAAACATAAGCTTGTCAAAATAAACAAATTCAGTTTACGTATTCTACTATTATGAGACAAATAATGAAATCATCGGCTATATTTTATCCTAATATTTTATCTTATCATAACATATAAAGTATATAATATATGTGCTGAATACATAAAATAGACATAATAGCATAGTTAATTATACAAAGGGTTAAAAAAACTTGTTTATGTCATGGTCGGTCATGTTTATTATTAGACGCAACCTTAAAAATAACAAACATTCGTGTTTTGATAAATTTATACTAGGAACGATTAAAATATAACACCGGCGTCATCGTAACCGCCTTACCCGATGGATTTAAATGTTAGCAGGTTTTTTAAGGCATGACATACCTAATTTACTAGGAGATTCTTACGACTAAAATCCTGTTATGTTCTTTTGCGATGCGATGCAAAAGTGAACCCCGTCAAGCTGTTACCCGTTGCCAAACGCCAATAAGCCTATGAGGAGCCTACGAGGCCGGTGTCTCTGCTGTGTTTTTACACTTGAATAACATTATAACATGACGAAAATGATCTCCGACGTAGTACATAAATTAAGTAACCTGACTTTTTTAAAGTTCAAACATAAAAACGGTATTCGGTAACGACTGTGTATAAACACGTCCTTGAGAGGTTATCTGCATAAATAACAGTCTCACATCTGTATGTAATTTGCATATGTGCGACAATGTTGTCATACCAACTGCCTAGTTTAGTTTAGCGGTCACGATGGGTATCGTAGATTCCATCCCTGCTGCATGTAAACTAGTTATGCCACGCTGTTTCACCTGCGGATGGACCCGCAAAAGCTAGTATTTCTATAGCTGATGTGTTATTCTGTTTCTCCCTTATGAATTATGGTTTCGGTTGGTTACTAATCTGGAAATTCTTACTAAACTCAAACTCAACGCAATTTCTATATTCTAAGAAAAATCTACGAAAAATCTAAAATATTATTGATATTTCTTCAATATTCATGTACCTATAATGCATATTTAATGTTAATAAAAAGACAAAATGCATACATCTTAAAAAATAATACACAAAGAAAATCACCAAGGCTATATCGTTGAACTTTGATCGAAACGTAGTTCTATATATTTTAATCGTTTATTTGAAGTTCAAGCGCACTGCCCTCAAGGATGTTTCATATAACAATAAGAAAAAAATCTATGACACACATACATAGTTAAAATATTAATATACTAGCTTTCCGCGCGCGGCTTCGCCCGAGTTTTCTAAGGAAAAGCCTATAGCAGTGTGATCTTTCACTGAGGTAAAAATTAGCTTCTAATCTAATAATCTATATCACTGTCTAGTAATTGTTGGTACTTATTGATAAATAAAAAATTTTAAAAGTCAAATTTCATCAGAATTTGTTGTACTTACGGTAAAAAATAAAAATTCATGTTTATTTATTTTCTTCCTCATTTCTTTCCCACATAATGACAAAAATAAATAAACCGTTTATAAAATGCAGTAAACTCCAAAAAATAAATGCAAACACGAGTAAAACGCAGCCTTGAGGCAGTCACCACTATTTTAGTATTAAAATGTAAAAATAAAAATGCCACAAGCTTCACCTTTACACAAATAAACAAATAAGAATATTGCACTAACAACAGTTCGAAATGTATCGTAGTGGTGAATTTCGAAGTAATCTATAACAGTAGTAGGTACTAGTAAAATTACAGATTGCATGCAAAAATAAATTAAATTATGTTATTTGCTAATAATTATAATAAACAACCATTTATTTGTTTGTGAATAAATCTATACTAATATTATAAAGATGAAGAGTTTGTTTGAACTCGCTAATCTCAGGAACTACTGGTCCGATTTGAAAAATTCTTTCGGTGTTAGATACCCCATTTATTGAGGAAGGCTATAAGCTATATATTATCACGCTTAGACCAACAGGTACCAACAGGTCGTACAAAGGTAAAATAAATATGTAATAGATACTAATACACATTATAAAGAAGCATACTCTGCTTTTTTTTGTTTATATGTTACGATTGAACTCAAAAGCTACTCTAATTTTATTTATCAACCCGTGTGAAACTGGGACAAGTTAATGATCTAAGGGGACAAGCGATCAAGCAAATTATATCTTATTTTCTTCTTTTAAATTGAACTGATAAATGTCCGTATCAAGTGATCATTATCTAAGTGGGTTTTAATAAAAAAACAACTTAACCATCATCGTTATATTTATATTGAAAGTGTTTACATTCAAACATTTAATCGGTCATTAAAAATAATGAATTGTGGATGGTAAAACCGCAAGACGCAGAAACATATTAAGTATTATTTATTACTTGAGCATATTTTTTCATCTAACCAATTAGAAAATTAAAATAACGTTAGGAATATTCCGAATCTTACAAGTTTCAAATAACATCTATAATTTAAAATCTATGTGTGACGTCATTGGATTCAATACCTACAGCTTTCAAGTCAACGAACTGCGTAGATATTAAATTAAAAAAGTATTTATGAACTCAAAAAGATTAACTAATTAGTGCCTGAATGTGTATGAATGCAAGGTTTTTCAAACTTATTTTGCTGCTTTATTCCAGCAGCATTCAATTCAGGCTGAAGAATGAAGTGTATGTAGGTACAGTCTACAGAAAAACATTATTTCTGAATAAATTGTCTTTGAAAAAAATCAATCGTTCTGCTATCTGCCAGTTAAAATGACAAATATTATGTATGAACCTCACAAAAATGCTATCAGAGACACCACCAGCAAGTGAAACCTGCACTTAATCTTATCTCTTTTGGACTAACTTAGTGCATCTAACTAGACCTTACTCCTTATGAACCAATTCCAAATTATCCTACGTGTCACATTATGACACATTTGCATACACTTCCGATGGGAAATAATTTACGTATATAGGTAGCTTCATCCTGCTTCTTCACACGTAAATGTAGTCTATATACATATTGTCCTGGTTTAGGATGTTTCCTTCCTTTAAGAAGTAGTGCGTAGGTGCTAAGCATTTATGATTTAACCTTAGTTATGTTTATGCAAACAACAAACAAGAAAAGTGGTTTTTACAAGCGTCAGCAAGTAAGGAAATAAATGGTCAGACAAAACTACATATTATTACAATAATTTATAAAGTATAAAATGTATGTTCGAGTTTTTATGGATTATTTTACTGAGTATTTATTTTCTAGAATTTTTTAGTATATTGACTCCTGCAATTAATTATCCTTTAATTAAGTTAGTAGGTACCTGTTAGATATTTACACGTTGCGCAGAATTTATATTTTTAATGTACGATTTAAACTTAGATCAATTTGGCAATTATTGTTGAACCCTTTTTTGTAAACGCAAACTAAACCGTTATAATATAAGCCTGCAATTTATATTCGAAGTATCGAACAGTTCCCTCTTCTTAGGTTTTCATATACCTACTTATTTAATTAGATCTATTATATTAGTAAATGCGTATTAAGACAGAAGAAGAAGTAATAAAAAATCGCCATTTCAAATGAAATCGCAGTACAAATGCGTGGAACGCAGCGGCGAGGGCCGCGTGGCGCAATATTCGCTAGAACGTGCTACGACTCGTCCTTACCTCAAGGCCGCTGCTAGGGTTGCCACCTAATTATAATTACTGAAAAAAAGGAGTAAGGATATAAAATAGCCCACTTGTACGGCTCTTTAACTTTTGTAATACGCATATATTTCTTATTTTAAACATATTTACGTGACGTTTATAATCAATTGAAATTGCCACGACTTTTGGTGTTGTTACTTGTTAAATTTTATATGTTTAGAGCAATTATTGCTCTTAAGCTTCGTTTTACCGAACTAGCCGTATTTCAAAAAGGTGTTACATATGGCAAGGGCTTTAAAAACGAGAAACGTTGTGAAACTTGTTAAGAACTAAATATAGAACAACAAATTAAAGGTTTATTTTTCCTCGAAGCTGAAATAAAGAAGTTTAAACAAGTATTCGAGTTTATTATAGATTACTTAAAACAACATATAAAACTCAAAGCCAAACAAAGTACCTATATAATTTCCTGATAATTAAATACCATAGAGTCAACCAAACGCTGCTTTGTGCCTTGAAACACTTTTTCATTGATTGGAGCAATGACATCCGACCCTAATGATCGGGAAGCAGGGGCGACAAAATAGGTTATATCATGTTAATGTACGAAATTTTTCGTATTACGTGTTTATTACGCGGCTGTGAAGTCCCATGCCCCCTCATGGGCAGATGCATTGTGCATACCTTCATCTGTTTCACTGATAGATTTTCTTTAGTTACAAGTTAAGTAAGCCTTCTGTGTCAGACAGAGACATTTATTTTCATCGTGTCCACATAGAATCGAAGGACCTCTTGGTTGTACGCTCAAGAGTCACGCGTTAACTGCTGCACCGGACTGTAAGGTCAGTATCAGTAATCAGTATAGTACGATTCAAACTCAATGGCGGCACGGAACATCGTACGATCCGATGCGAAGAAAACAATTTTAGGTATTAGCGGGTCAGCCCTACCATCCGTCTATTGGGTAGGAAACTCGGGGAAAACGCACGTCGATTCGGTCGACACGAAAAGCTGGTAACATCTAGTCCACTACGTCACTACTTGCATAAATACCAGTAATAGAGTAATCGTGGCGTAATTACACACACCTACCTATTTTAACCAATTACGGCATCTCGAATGTTTGATTGCCGATTGGATTGTTTTGTTCACCAATTTCATTCATTTTTATACATTTTTATAATGAAAGGGTAAATTACACATTTGGTACTTAGCATTTTACTGTAAGAAAAAATAAAGTAATTATAATACTCATCAACAGCACAGATCATCACATCATTTTGAATATTAAAATATGCATAACAAATTTAAACGTATTCATTTATTACAATATCAAAGTTATTACTTTGTCACGTGTTTTATATTATAATATAAAAAAATGCGCAAGCAAGAGAATATAAAACACTCATTTATGTATCTTGTATAACACGCAATATCATCACTTGATTGTCTAAGAAGCCTTACATCACAACACTAAACGAATGATTCATTGCAATTATACTTGCATTACAAGACTTCTTTGTTTTTATTTCTTTGTACTAAAGTCTATAACTATTATGGTAGTATGGTGTACGTCGAGCTAATAAAGAGAAAAAGTACATTTTATTCTTTGTTTAAAAATAATTGCTGTAAAATATGATTAACATCTGATCTCTTTAAGCTTTGAATAAATTAACTGTTGGGAACATTTACTACGTAAATAAAGAGGTAAATAATACATTGGCTACTTAAATAAATAGGTACGTTCTTATAAAATAAGAGTTTATTGTATCTCTTGTCACAATTTTTCAGAAACAGAGCATCAGGGAATCAAGATTGAGCGTCATTTAGTTTTACTCTATGACGTCATTGCTTGGATATTTGATCGATAATCGATATCCAACCGAACTACCCACACTTTGTTATAGCAACTGCGATTTGTCATCAACTTCTCAACTTCAATTAGACAGTTGTGTAGGATCACAACTCAATTAAATTACGTATAACCTATTTCCCCCCTTACTTTCCCTTTAATAATTATGACATGACTATTGATTTTAAAATAGCAGGCACACAATACAATGTACTTTTAATGAGGTTGTTCTTTGAAGAAAATTAAAGTAAGTAGATAACATAGCTAGTTAATATTATTAAGCAAGTGTAGGGACTATAGCAAATACAAATTTGTATTTTTGGATAAAACAGAAAATGAAAATGGCATGTCGTAAGCTGCGGATAAAAATAAAAAATGTAGTAAACAAATATATTATTATCTCACCACTGTCTAAATTAGGTATTAGGAGCTAGTCAACCTTGTCATCAATAAAATTAATTAAACACCATATGAATATAGCTAATAAACTTTATTGGTCTGTGAAATATAATAACAAATGTCTAGAAAAAGCACTTAATTATAATAACTGTTAACCATAACAGTGTACGGAAATGCCGCTACAAAGGATTTACGTAATCTTTCAATGTCGTATTAAAAATAGGTAAGTGACCTCCGTCAAACTTGTTTAGGTTAGTCATCCATATCTCTTATTGACAAATTGGAACAAAAGTTATTACCAAAAGAATGCTCATCCTTGACCTTTATTTATTTCCGTTGATTTATTAAAGAATTGCGATGCGCAGTAGTCTATAACCGAATAAGTTCTATAACCGAGAGATCATTGGTTCTTACTTCTTATGAATAATGAATATTAATCTCCTACCTTTCATATGAATAATGAATATATATGTACCTCAATTCAGTATTCTAGGGTACTCTTTTTTTGTTAAAAACCGTCGAAAAATGTTTATAAACCTGACGAAAAGTGCATCTGCATGATCTGCCCATGCCAACTTGGCAATACTTGGTGTATTGCCAAGTTTTTAACGTTAATGAAGATAACTTCAATATTATTTAATAAATACAAAATAAAGTTACATTTACAGGTTACTCACATACGACAATAATAATAAAATTACGTATTTGCTAAATTACCCTAACTGGAACTGAGCAAAAAACAATGTTTGTCAGGTGTCTTAAATTTTAATGTTTCTATTTATATTCAAGTGGTTTTCCCAAATCATTTTAAAATCTGCGCAATAAATTCCGCTTCTACTTATTATCCGATTTATGATACATATTGTTATTGCCATTATGTGTTCCATAAAACTTAACTGTACCTAGCTAATTTTAGGTGTTGAGTTGTTTAAACTAAGTTAACATACATACACATTGTTTAGTTCTGTTTATAAAATCGTAAAGAAAATTAAATTTTGTATTGAAGTCAGAACCTTGTGGGTGCCTGGATTGCTATAACAAAATGCATTTTATGCAGTACACAAAAGAAAATTATTTTTCTTTTTACGAGTATCAGCTGTCTAAAGGCGATAAAGCATGTGTTATGCCCTTTGATTAGTTTTGATTGTTATGCCTTATAAAAAGCCAAAATACTAATGATATACCTACTTACCTAGTTACAAAATATTTTTCATTCTTATAAAATTTTCATAATATGAAAAAATCAAAGCCTGGCTGGTCTAAAATTTATTACTTAATGTTACCAAAATATTAGGCAAATATCGTCTCCTCCTGATAAAATCACATTCTGTATTTTATCTTATGCATATTATACTTCATATTGTTAAGAATTAACTTAAAAAAAATATGATATACCTAATCCGCAGATTTACACAACAGCACGCAGGATACTAAGTTACACTACTAGGAAGTAGGACGTTAGAAATATTTATAACAGATATCTTAAAAATCACAAGTAGTGGGATCTTAAAATAAATACAATATAACAGTTTTGCAGAGCTGATTTGAATCTTAGAAGGTAGGTGCCTATAAAGAGAGAAAGAGAACCTTCGTGACTATAAATATCAATAATAACGAGTAAGGACTTATCACTGAGACTAAAGAGACAGTTTCTATTGACTTAGTGATAATTTATAATCACCAAATCTCTCAACTCTCATCTGATAAGAAGGAAGGTCAATATAATTGAGGCTATGTAAAATGCACAGTAGTAAATTATTAAAATCGATGGAATAACAGAAAAAAAATGTTTTTTTCTTTTTTTGAGATAAAAAATGTCTTAATTAATGATGGTGTTAGATTTTTTGTAAACATTCATTTTAAATTTAAATACACACTTTAAAAAAGGTTAATTGGCTACATTATAAATATTTCATACAAGATTACGTTGACGTACAAAGTAAATGCAAAAATAAGACAATTAGCAAAATGTGTATCATCTATGATTTAATATTTTGCTTTCTTATGTGAAAATAAAAGCTTTTTTCTCGAGCTAAAATAAGTTTTTAAATTAATGTATTCATAAAATTCTTTTCATAACCGGCTAAATAGGTTAGTATTCAATTTTGTTTTTGTTAAGCTTCTATAAATTAGGTCACGTTTAATATCAATGAAGTTTTGCATCCAACCGAGGAATTAAAGTTAACTCTTTAGCTTATAACTATACCTTCAATATAAGTAATACATATTTGATATTTTTAATTTGTTAAAGCTGAAAATTCTCATCATCCTTTTATCCAAACGATTCTAAATTCCGTTCAACCAGCATCATTTCTAAAATCTCACAACAATTATTTAATTGTTTCTGTTAACCGAAAATAATAGACCATTGTGTTGCCTCGATTCGAGCTTATATCGAGCGAACGGTATTCGTGATGTAACAGCAGACATCATACGATCGTCAAGTGATATGATCCCGCAGTCTAGAAGCTTCCACGGATATAGCTTAGTTCGTGTTGGCTTAGTTACTAATCTTTAGTCGATATTTGATTTATTACGGTGCACATTAGATTTGATGAATGAAGTACATTTATTTAGTTGTACAGTTAACGTTACTTTTTACATGTATATTTAAGCGAATGGTCAAATGCCAAACTCATTAAGAGCATACCTGAAGCGATGGATGTATAAAACCAAACACAAAGCTCGTTTGCTCTCAAAAGTCCATTAAACGTAAAAAGTCAATAACCAGTTAGGAAATTATGTGAATGAACTTTTAATATAAATAAAGGATATTTCATCTCCATGACTACACTTAATGTATACATTTTGGCTCCGTTAAACAGTTTGGAACAATGCTTTTGTAATATCCTTTACATTTAGCCATAATTTATAACTGTGCCACAGCTAAGCTTTAATTAGATATACCTAATTTGTGTAAAGAAAAAATGCCGTTAATTTCAACTAGTACAATGAGCCTCCTCTTTTGAAACTGCGATTATGAAGATCATTCTATTGAGTTGGGTCATAATAAAATATCCAAAAATGAAACGTCGGGAAAATAATATAATGAATAAATCGCGTTCAAAATCCGTTAAAAAGTCTTTAATTTCTAAATAAAATATCCAGTTTTGGGTGTTTCAAAGTAAAGCAAAATTAACAACAAAAGAGCATTTTGCAATTATTAATGTTATCTGCTATCCACAATTAAACATCTCCTTAAATAATGAATTATATTTGGTAATTGAACCTTTTTAGTGTAAAAATAATGTATCAATGGTCTTATAGGATAACTAATGTTTAGTACTAAGCATGTGTAAACTAGGCCTATTGCACTTGAGACAGCCGTTAATACGGATGCTGGAATCCATTGTGATTCGTTTCTGGGATTTGTGTCGCGTCGAAACTTCTCGAAAGCGTTTGATTTGTGTTTTATCATGGGTCAGTGTCACTAAGCTTTATTTTTTTTATCTTTATGAGTACTTGAATATGTAAATATCCCAAAATTATCGTCCAGAAAGATAACAATTTTACAAAGGTATTCAATAATAAACTGTAAATTGAAATCTATATCTATAAAAGATTACTGAAACGAAAGTTATGTAATATTAAAAAAGGGCACAAATTTTATATGTAGAATTAAATAAATAAATAAATAAACACTAATAAATCTTGCATTCATCAGCAAACAAAGTGTTAAAGAAAATTCCTTTGCTTTTTTCTATGGTGTTATCACAGTGTTATTATAATATAAGACATGAGAATGAAATTAGCACCCATTACTGTTCTTTATTATATGTTTAATTAACAATTAACCCTCAAATGGATTGTTAATGATGCAAAAAAGACAAGTGTAAGTTGTTGCCTGTAGCTAAATGTATATTATAATCCTGTTTTACCTATTACAGCCGGATAAATTAGCATAATAAATAACATTTTATATAATACATAATATATTTAAATCATAATATATAGAAAAAGTAGCTAGATAAATACCTATTTTAATTATTGCACGCCTCATAAGCGAAGCGTTGAGGTGGGTACTACTGTCACTTCGCGCAAAACATCTGATTTTTCAAACTTAAAATGTCTTTATGTATCATACATTGCACTTGTAAGATAATACATACACACACATATTAAGAAAAAACACTATTTTTAACGTTCATGATATTTTTGATGTCATTTTTGTTATTTAAACTAGTTAAAAAACAGTTTAAAAAAGTTCTGTCTTGGACGTCCGTGTGTCTGTATGTGCGGATCCTTTTTCTTGTTAACACGATAGCGACCGAAATACTTTACTAATCGAGTCTTTTTTTTTCTCTTACGCTTGAGTATGCTCAGGAATAGAACCCTTTCATTTTTCAGAGTCTGATTCGATGTGGTTTAATTGTTATTAAATAAACAAAAATAATAATTAATAAATATTTATTAAAAAAAAATTATGAGGCGTGCACTTTTGGATTTTCCAAATTATTTATTTATGTATATTGCCATAATTGGTTTATCATGCAAATTCCAAAGATTCTTTTAAAAGGCCAACAAAGAAACTGCCTACGAACTATGGGGCCATCCATCACAAAATTGTTCAAACGAAAAGTGAAAAGTCGTTTATTAGATTATACTACATATAGGTATACAGTGTGGAAATTTTCGATGGGCCCTGGAGGGAAAGTACTTGAAATAATGAAGATAGCAAATTTTGCTGAATGGAAACATTCCTTTATTAATAGAAAAAGAACTGCATTCAAAGATTTTCGAAAATTCACCTGCATCGACCGGGAATCGAACCAACAAAAAATTTAAAAATTTAAAATTTGTTACTTTATTCTTCGATTCGATACAAATAGGCCTTAAACTTGTATTTTCGATACCATATTATCCGTAAAATATTGAATCTTTATTATGGAGTACACATGGGTCTTGAATCTTGATCAACGTCTTCGAAAAATTGTCCGTCTGTCAAGTTAACAACCAGTTATAATTTTCTTATGACTGAAAGTAACACACGAAGATGTTTTATTAAAGACCTGAATTTTAGGTAAGAAAATAGTTTCATTGGTACTAAATAAATATGTAATAGTTATATGGACATATTTTCTTTCTTAGACGTTTCTTTGTTATTGAAGTTTTAAAGTTAGTAGGACTTTTTTAACATGTTTGCGGTGCATGAGCGCAGTATTGAAATTCGATTATTATTTCGTCTTTTTCATTTGTTTTACTTTTAATTATTATCTGTAATTTCAGAAGAAAATAAATTAATGTATCCATAATGAGGGGTCTCATTTTGAACAATTAATAATTAGTTTTAATAATGTTAAAATTACTTACTCTACTGATCTTTTCCTTACTAATTACATAATTGGAATATCGGGCCGTATTATGACCTCTTATTTCCAGACAGATACATGGTTAATTATGGTAATATCTGAATTTTCCAGTCAGTTCAATTCGCGACGTAAACTGACTGGGAATAAGAGGTCATAATACGGCCCCAGTGCTAGCGATGAACATAAAAAATGCATATATACCAAGACTATTATAGAACCTATTTATTTTTAGATGTCTATTAAAAAACCAAGTAACCAACTTTAAGATTCATGAATATTTCCTACATTTCAGTAATTTCGAGTTTTCCTCAAGTTCTATTCATTTTCATTCCCAACGTACGTCACAGATCAGACTTACGTACTCCATCACGCGTGACTTATAAAACGCATATCATTGTTTATTTTGCGGTTAAACTAAACATCCCAGTGTTCAATTCATTGATGAACCCAATACAATATTAATTGGTAACTCCATTGAGCATTTACTATACGTTTGATTCATTCTTGAGATTCTATTTAAGGATATTGGGACATGTTTGTATGAGTTATGACCTATAACTTCCTTCTACAATTACTTACAATTATTATACACAGAGAAAAAATAGGCAATATGACTAATTTCGTAGTATTGGATCATTCGCATAGTTTTCGTTGGTTCATAGGTAAAATTAAAGAAAATATGAAAAATTCAAATTTATGCACCTAAAAAATTATCTACATATTGAAAAAAATATCTACATATTTAATATTTATCTATGAATGGTAACGTAAAAACCCCAACATATTTTGAATCACATCAATTTCATATTAAATATCTATTATTATCTACCTTAGACATATATTTCACGAACTAAGTACTTAAGCATAAGATTTAATGTTCATGAAAAAAATTGTTTACATTCACTTGATCGTTTCAAAATAATTCTAAAATATTTGAACTGTGCAGTAGGTAGCTAATATTAAGTGATTGACGTATTTCGTAATTGAATAATTCATTTAATTTAATTTACAAATCAATTATGGTAATGTTGTTTTTGGTTATAAAAATATAAATTAATTTATTCATCACGAGGGTAATGATCACGATAATCAGCAGACATCTTGAAAATACAGAATAAAAAAAATATTTTTGAGCTTATCTTCTTCCTTTATGTACTTAGAACCTACGAAATATAATAAATACCTATCATGATTACTTTGCAAAAACCATATCACCTCGGCTTAATTTTTATAAGGACCTAGGTCTAAAACCTTAATTAAACATCTGTTAAAGCCATTAAAGCTATTTAGATGCGACATAAACAATTTTCAAGTATTAAAAGTTTTAAAATGTTGTGAAGTTCTGCCTCTCTACAGAAACGAACTCGTAGCACAGATAATACCACAACCACAAATACTCGTAGCTAGAAAATTTCTTTTGTTGCAATTGAGATTTATTTTACAATATCTACAACGAAAATAGCAATAAAGTTGTTTTACCTAAGATTTTTCTAAAATTATAGACATACATCAAAGAAACATCAAAAAACTTATACAGTATCTTTAGTATTAAGCTTAATTAATCTCATTGTCGTAAATTCATATTGGTAATTTGTTATCCAAAAAAATAAGCCAGAGGAAAAAGAAAACGTTTTACTTCGCAGGGAAAATAATATAACAAAGTATTGATTACATATTACAGTATGTTTTCATTATTTACGTACATTATTGTATGCGTACGTGACCATACATGAATTTCCCTCATTTGTCATCTTTTGGGGAAGGACACATTGCATCAAAAATATACCTATTGAAAAAACCCACTCGACATGATTCTCAAAAGAAAAATAACTTTTTTAATAACGTTTTTTTTTTCAACGTGTTTCATAGATCAATTAAAGCCCTATTATCAATTATTCAGCCTTTTTTACGTTTAGAAAGCTTTCAAGGGAAAAAGTGATAGGTAAGTATTTTCAATACACCCATTCGTGTTTCGTGAACATATTTACTTACTTACTTACTGAAGCGAAAATTCATAATAAGTATAGCGAAATACGAGGAGAGATACACTTTCAAATCAAAATATTAAAAAAAGTATTATTTATTGCTGTCTAAATATGTCATAAATGTGTCAAATTCTTCTAATTAATGTAATGATAATAAATTATATTGAACCAAACATAAAAGATCTAAAAACGGTATTAATTTTATTGAGAAATTACGATTGACGTCAATAGAATAACTTACTCCACTCCACATAATTTAAATCCTGTGGATTCTCGTTTGATAAATTTGGTATTTTAATTTGTTTATATTTAATTATTTTCCGTCAAAACAATATTATTGTATAAATTACCTACTGTGTGCCTATACTATTTATAATTTACTAGCTGCGGTTTTACCCGCAGTGCTCCACTCCTGTTGGTCTTAGCGTGACGATATACCTATGCCTCTATCTCTAAGCTTTCCTCGATAAATGGGCTAGCTAACACCGAAATAATTTTTAAAATCGGGCCAGTATTTCCTAAGATTAGCGCGTTCACTCAAACAAACAAACAAACTTTTCAGCTTTATAATATTAGTATAGATTGGTTCTTGTCTTCAAATCATTACCTACTTTAAAAAGTAATGTTGAAAAAGTTAATACATATTGTAGTAAACATTTAAAGTTACCGGTGAGAAATATGTATTGATGAATAGGTATACTATACCTCTAATATCTTATTGCAATATTTTCTTTGAAACTCAGTCCCGTCTCAACGACGACTTAGCGTCAGCTTAAATTTATTTAACATTTTTACTAACTTTTACCACAAAACCTTATGCATCGGTAAAATCTTAGGTAAAATAGGTAGGTACCTAACAATTTGAAAGTGGAAAACAAAATATTATACTTTTAAATAAGGTTAAAAGGTGCCGATTAGCTTATAATAGACAAAAACGAACTACTTCAGTAATATAGGTACTTTTACAGAACCTAGTACATATATTATAACTAGATTGATAATGTATTACCTGTGGTATTACATATTGATATGCAAAGTATAATGACTCATTTCTAAAGAATTCAATATAATAAGTAACATTAGCACCGATTCGTTTTTAAAAATTGAACATTAATTATGTTTTTTTGAAACAGAAACTTTAAAGCTGAATGAATATAAAAAGTCAATTTTATCACTATTAGGAAGCTATTATATTTTAAAAATTAACTCCAAAGCAAAAGCAATAACGATGTAAACCATTGCCAACTTAAAAGATTACCTACATAAATGATAAATTACGAGTTTAAATGAGAAATTACGATTTTTCTGTAAGAAAAATATTTAAATACAATCCTAGCATAATTTGTACTT
Source organism: Colias philodice (assembly GCF_061535455.1). Taxonomy (NCBI): domain Eukaryota; kingdom Metazoa; phylum Arthropoda; class Insecta; order Lepidoptera; family Pieridae; genus Colias; species Colias philodice. Next base: position 3,727,889 of record NC_143091.1, on the reverse strand, counting down.
AATAAAGAAATGTAAATTATTAAATTTGAACACAGTCAATTATTACACTATTAATCTTTCCACTAAAATAAAAGAATAACAAATTTAGGATCAAAACAATATCTGATCACCGGGCTAAAAATAATCATGAATAAGGCACAACTACAATATTATTGTAATACTGTGAATTAGGTATATTATGTGAATATTATATACAAGTTCGGGTATAGGTATTTTTTTTATTATACATAATAAATAATAATATTTGCGTTTTCCAACTTGGTTAAACCCGTACATGATACGCATACGTATAATTTACAGGTTTATCGATGCCATAATCCATAATAATTTTTGATTAAGGCAAAAGTTTTATCTATGCTTTATCAAGTGCCAAACCATTGATAGAAAATAGTACTAACTATAGAGTTATAGACGATTCAACAAAAAAAAAAACTTCTAAAAATGCTATGGAGAGAAAATAATTAAGCTTCAAAAGCTCGTCTTAAACCATTTCATGAAAATCATATCATATTCGCAAAATGTGTATTATATACAAAACTATCTACACGTTTTCCTATTAGACCGGGAGATACTGACACAAAATTTCGAGTCATTTGTAACAAGGATGGCGGTTCTACAGGGGTCTTAGTACGCAATGACAAAAAGAAAAATGATGGTGTGAACGCTGGTACCGGTGGCTTAGTCGCGTGGGCGTTTGTCGAACTCGTCGGAAAAATAGCGAAAGTCAAACGATTTGTAACACAAAAATTTTAGAATTTGCCGATAGCCCATAAAAAAGTAGTAGGCGGTAGTGTCATGCCATACTTTTCCGGTGTGACTTACAGCCCGCCATACCGACGCGAATGTGTTGATTTAAATAAAACAATCATTCAACCATTTGTACCAGGCTAACTTTTGCACAGGTAACTATCGTCGTGCAGCCATTTACGAAAATCGCCATGCCATACTTTTCGGACGATTCCAAATGGTCGCCATACCGCCGAAAATCTGCAAAAAATTTTTATTTCGCCAAACTTTTTGTACCAGTATTGCATTTGGATTTTTGGAGAGTATTTGATAAAATGTGACCATTATTATATTTGCCATACTTGTAGTAGGGGGAAAAAGTGCTGTCATACTTGAAAACTTAATTTATTATTAATTTATATAAGTGAAGATTTCCAACACATAGATCTTTGAAATTTTGTATTTATATTTGTTGATCCTCAAACTTACAGGAAAAATAAGTGCCATACTGTTACAAATCGTTTGACTTTCGCTATTTTCCGACGAGTTCGACTAACGCCCACGCGACTAAGCCTCCGGTACCAGCGTTCACGCCATCGTTTTTCTTTTTGTCATTGCGTACTAAGACCCCTGTAGAACCGCCATCCTGTTACAAATGACTCGAAATTTTGTGTCAGTATCTCCCGGTCTATATATACCTACAATAATGAAAATTTTGCGATAATTGGTGAATTTTATAAATTCAAATCATATAACTAAAAGATGTATAAACCAAAGCTTAATTTCGCGAGTAGCCTCATCTGGGGGTGTAACTCAGTGGTAGAGTGTCTGCTTCGCATGCTGAAAGTCCTGGGTTCAAATCCCAGCACCTCCAGCCAATAACTTTTTTTTTTTTTTAATTAATTTTTATGATATTTGTTACATTAAAAAGAAAAGTTACTGAAACAACTCTCTTGTAATTTATATTTTTTTCTAATATTAGTAATAATAAAAAGAATCATAATTACAAACAAAACAATTCTACAATATGAATTCCTTGCAAGCATTACTAATTATGTATAAATAATAATAATATATAGTACGGTGCAGTCAAACACTGACGTAGAATTTTAATTAGTTAAGAATTTCCAGAATGTTCGAGTTGAACATATAGGTACCTAGTAGTTGCAGAATTTCCGTTGAAGCGATTAATGAAGCTTACAGCGCCATCTGTTGACGCATACTAAAAGTACTGCAGTGCAAACATAGCGACATCTAGTATCTATTTGAGTAAAAAAAAGTATTAAAAAGGTAACTTATAAAAAAATCACAATGGCAGAGTTTCATAAGCACATTGACAATGCTAACACCATCCGTAACGAATTCTGCTACAAATTAATAGTATCCAGATTCTTGTAATTAGTACTAAAAAACCTGCTTGACTTGTGTACATGACCGTACTAAGCTACGGTAATAAGCACTATCTAAGAATCCATCCTATCCTAGTAATAATATAAATAATATAAATTGTGAGGATAGAAGGTACTTGGCAGTAATGTAGCGTCTGTACCAGAATAACACATAAGCTATATAATTACTGTTTTTGCCGTTATTTACTAGGCTTTGCGGATTTACTAGGTACTATTGCTAAAGAATTTTATATGTGCATATGTTTTTCATGATATAAACGGTATTTTTTACAGAATAGTATTATGTGGTATTAAGTAGTTATATTATCTGTGTTATTACAATAATTGATTAATAATCATCTTTACCTTTTTCGGTCCCCGAAATGTTGATTGCAATGGGTATGGAGAATGGGATAGTACCTAGGTCCTAGATAGATAAGGGTAAAATAAAAACACAAATAATAATGTAATATTTTAATGAAAATTCAACTAAACGTATAAATCTTATTTATACTTACAATAAACAGTAAGTGGGTAAATATTTACATTTAAATAAGGTGACACTCAGTACATTGCGTGTCCCCAAAATTGCACTAACAAAATATGGGATACCTGAATAAGGGCATCCTTGTGATACGAACGATGTTTAGAATTAGAAAATTAAACTTTTCACTTATTAAAAATAGGAGTTATCTTTAAAAATAAAGTCAAGAAAACACTTCGAATTAACTAGTGCGTACAAAATATCTAACAACGTTTAAAAAATTTCCCATTTGTTGTATGTCGCTGTAATTTTCCTTATTTTCGGCAAACATTCCAAATACTTAATTAGATTCAATGATGCAAACGAGTTATTCAAATTGCTGTTTGTTGATAAAATTATACATAACTTTCCACAATTGAAGGATTGGAAAGTCATGTGTAATGACGTCAAAGCGTGCGTTGTTTCCGCTGGACTATCGCACATTAATTGTAAATTAGGGTCACACACCTCTAGATCCCAATAAAAAATAATAATATCATACATAATCAGAAGAAGTAGCGCGCATGTCCTGAACTGTGTGACCTTAAACCAGATTTACATCGTATTTGAAAATATTTGTGTATGAAATCCAAACATCGTTCATATAGTCGTAGTATTACGATTATAGTGTATATTATTATCAATTACAACGCAGTCTTACACCGTGAACGCGGGTTACACCGCTAGTGAAACTACGTCTACAATACAGTGAGCTACCAACTTCTATAAGTATACTGTTAAATGTAAAGAGACCAATAAACAACCTTTTTATGGAGATATTGCAAATAATTCTATTTGATATCAAACCTGTCCGATCATCCCCCGTACCATGATGTCTTAAAGCAGTATTTGTTCCTGTATGGATATATGACAGCGTCTACGTGTACTATATTATTATATAGGTCGTCTACAACCATCACTTTCCTGCACTGGGAATAATTAGACAACATGGTAACAGGTAACCCCTTAAAAATTATGAAATCCCGACTCCATTATCCATATTAAAAATGAAAGACAGATAAGTAATTGCGATCTACAAATACCAAAGTAAATAGTAATATAGCTATATTAATGAATTTGCTGTTAATTTATGTTACTTAACATAAACAAAGTAAACTTTGTAATAAAAAACTAATTACTTAATTGATTAGTTTCCTTAATCTTTAAAACACAAAACGAGATTCTATGACATTGAAGTAAATCTTGTACAATGTAATATACTTAAAAGTGAGATTCAGATATGTAATATCAATCTAAATAAACATATGTTGGAATAAATGGTTTCTTTCTTTCTTTCTTTCTATATATCTTAGGTAAGCAGCACAATGAGAAATAAATAAAAAAGTACTTTTATTTGCAAACCACGTCAATACAATTGACGTGCGTAACCGATATCTATAAAAATACAATTTATTTGATAATGTTCAATTACAAACACAAGATAAAATCTATTATGCAGATAGAATAAAAACAACAAAGTCCCCTGTAGAGTTATATCGCCGATTAATTTTACAACTGATAATCATTTTCACGGGTAATTACTAATGAGTTTATTGTACGTTATAAGTATTTTATAATAATATGTATTTAGGGTTCTCTATTGGCATAGGAAAAGAGACCTGTAGGTTTTCACGGCAAGATTATGAGACTATATTTTAGACAACATGTGGAGGTAACTAGCACTTATTGTTTTAATTTTAGGTATATTGTTATTATTTTTTTTTACAAAAGTTGACCACTCACAGAATTGGTACAATTAAGAATAAAAATTTAGGGACTGTTTCTTGGTCTCTACTCACCAACAGTATTTCTACATGCTACCAATAAAATGACGCTAATAGTATAATAAAGATGGCCTCGCCTATATACGAAACGATAACAACACTAGACTAATGCATAGTGCTATTGACAGAGATCATAGGTGTATGTACTACTTATTTATTTATTTTTTTGATCTATAGTAAATTGGTCAGAAAATATTAAAAAAAAATATAGAGTTTTAGTACAAGTGTTTTACGATATAATTCAGTATTTTGTGTACTACACAAACAATTACAATCATAATATTATAGTCTAAGAATATAGTAGATAGCATTTAAGGAAGAAAATATGTTTTGAGCAACCTCTATCAGTTTCAGTATCTTAAACTTTTTAAACAGAAAAACTTAGATTACAAAATAAAAGGCAGATGGAGCATGTCAATCGTCCATCGCCCTTGTCAAAGAAAATACGAAATCAAAAACGAATACGAACCTCCGCCAGTGCTATAGCGATTCTAGTGTCATGCAATACGTCAAAAGTGGTTTGATATTTTAGTAAAAAAATGCTGTCTTGTGATATTAAAACGCTGTAAAATTTGTTCCCGAAAACAAACAAAAAGATAAAACATCGTTTTACAGGTTTTCTGTAGATTATTTGGCTTATTTAATTTTGTATACAAATAATAATTTTACATATACGAAGGAATTCAAAACTTCAACGTATGCTGCCAGTATTTTGAAAATGAATTTGCCATTTTTAGGGGTAAAATGGTAAAATGGTTATAAGATCGTTCGGGGTAGTGCTGTTGGATTTTTCGATCGTGAATGTGATTATTTGTATAGTTCAATAAAGGTTCATGATCATTATTAGATTATTTTAATAAGCATTATACATTGTTTTGTTACTTTTATAAAAAACGTCATAGTCGTTTTCGCTCGCGATTTAATTCATGTGAACTCCATGATGGATATGATGACAATAAAATGTCCCGCATTCTCGACTAAAAACTACCGCTATTCGCATTCATATGTTTTGAAAAATAAAAACTTTTTTTAAGTAATGTAATTTATTTTATTTAAAAATTGAATAAAATTATTTTGTCCATATGTCCATATATAACTTTAGTAGATAGGTGCTTTATGTAACAAAATAATTTTTACAATATTATAAAATAATATCATAAACCTAAAATGAATTTATATTAAAATAAAAATTAAAACATGACTGCTAAATTTATGTAGCCTACGTCACTACCACCACTACCTTCATAATTCAGATGATTGCAATGACACCTCACAACTCAAAATCGATCCAACAGTTTATACTGCAGGGCGTGTCAAAGAAATATTATACATTCATAAACTCGAAAAACATAACCCTCTTTCTTCCGTAGTCGGGCAAAAATTTGGGAAATTTTTCAATATCTGGCAACATAACACGCACACAGAAGCACCGTGTTCGTACAGTGCAACGGCAAAATGACAGCACACATAGCTTTAGGGAAATGACGATAAATCATTCGGTTTAGTTCGGCAACGCTCCATCTGTCTTTTATTTTGTAATCTAAGCAGAAAAAACATAATGTATGAATCGTGTCTTAAATCCATTAGAACTGATAATTAATTTCATAACATAGTTTTTCATGCTTGGTGTCATTCAACTTTTAACCTTAAGAAATTTTAATTTTGCATACAATTTTTTTTACCAAAAGATGCCACTTTTAGAGCAAAGGTCGCTCGTCACAAGGATGCTGTGATATACGTTTCTATTTGATATAATCCTTTTGTATAAAAATGAAAATTACAAAAATGTAATTATAACAACCCAAAGATATTAATTGTTTCAAAGTAAACTATGACTTAATTTATTTTGTTACAACCCAGCACAATGATCTCTGTCAATAAAACATGATCGTGGTTAAATGTCGACTAGACTAGAAACTTGGAGGGATTTGTCAAGGAAAGTATGGAAGAACTACCAAACTTACTTGCATCTAGACGTTATTTTCTAATACACAAATATTTATAGTAATATTTTTCAAAAATTGCATAAATATTATGTTTTATAATGCTTGCTTATGCTACAATTCCGTGCATATTTCGAATAATAAAAAATATTTGACTTTGTGAATACCATAACATTGACATAATATTAAAAGTATCAGAAATAAAGAGAGTTATGCAATCAATAAGTATGTGTTTACTGACTTATTCAAACATGTCATGTGTCCCGTTATCATGATAATAAGGCTAATTAATGTATTCAGTGCAACACGAAACTTGGTTAATTAAGATATATTTTTAGCATAATTAGAACAAAGAACTATGACAAGAACAGGTTTATTTAAAAATGAGATTATAAAATTAACTATTGAAAAAATAAACATATGAATTAGGTAAGTAATATTTTTAAATAATATTAAGTATATAATATGTATTTTATAAAATATTTTACCGAAGATGCAGGATACACGTACGACGTACGTACCTAAAGAAAAAGGTCCTTCGAGCATATACTGAATAGTTAACATGAGGACACACACACAAAGATGATTTGAGCACAATAAACCAGATGCAAGTAAGTATCTACATGGATATGTAAACAAAAACATCTAATTCGCTAATATTTGGCAAGGAATGGAAAACATCGACTAGAGGGAATCGAGGCGAGTCCGCTGCACCGCCAATAAAGCGGACTGCTGCTGCAGACTCTTGCGCAGCCCTTCCAGGGTTTGTAACACCTGCAATGTTTAGGGGTACACATAACAAACATATAAATATAATTATTGTTACCTTGAATTAATATTGACTCTATACGTGTTAAAAAAAATATGAGATGATTAAGACTGCTTTCCTCAAGTATTTCTGAAATCAGCAACCCATATAATATTATAACGTTCCCACTGCTGGGACACGAGCCTGTTATGGAGGTACAAGGCATAACAAACATATAAAAATAAAAAAATATATAAATTGTTACCTTGAATTAATGTTTTGCATTAACGTATTTGGCGCTAATAAAAAACTATGACTGTTTTCCTTAATTAACTAGGTAACTTCTTTAAATATTTAAATTTACAAATGTATTAATTCATAATTAAAAATTTAAGTGTTTTATTAATTACAAGATTTTGATTTATTCGACTGAAAATATGGTTCCTGTATTCAAAGAAAAATATATAAATATAAATATAATAAAATAAACTGCTAATATTCAGGTATTTTCAGATAGGAAGGGAAGCATTCTTTTAAAATAAATTAAAATTTTAATTTAACACATAACACAGGTAAAATTCATATTATTCAATTGACATACCTACTACGCGATCCAACTAGCAATAGGATCGATAGAGCGCCATATTGTGACGTCACAGTCGTTATTTTCAAATTTATTTATAATCAAGTCATAAAATGTATTTAAACTTGATGTGAATCTTGAAGAGTCAGAAAAAAACCGTAATTGAAATGCAAAGCATTTCTTGTAAAATATATTTTTCAGATGATTTTTGCAGATTTGGATGCTCTTACCTCTTCCCGGGCGTACATTTTGCGTTTCGGCGGCTCCGAGTGCGGTCGATCGGTAGGGGAGGGTGGGTAGTGCGCGCGGGGCGGGGGGGCCGCTAGGGGGGAGCGCCGCGGGGCAGGGGAGTGCCGGCGGGGAGCCTCGGGGGAGTTGGCGCGCATGAAGTTCGTGATGTGCGTGCGCTCCGGGCTGCGGCGCGGACAGTCCACCTTGAATGGTAAGGGCGCGTTATGACCACAGGGATGAGACTGATCTTTGTGATCATAATGCTGGGAACGGCGAAAAACCATTGTGTACCTACATTCTTTAAATGATTGAGTATCACGAAAATGACAGTGCTATCCGTAACTTATCAATCTAGAAACTACCCTCTCGCATGTCGAAATACCGGCTCCCGGTGTAAACAAATTTTCGCCGTGTATGTCGATATACCGGGGGCCGGTGTGGGTTCGAGTGTTTTGTTTTTTAGTATAAACAACCTCATTGTATATCACCCTATCCTTTCTGACACATTACAAATGCTTATAGAAGAAACAGGCCGGCTAGTGACGCCAAAACACGAGCAGCGCTAGTGAAAAAAATTTAAACACGCGTCATTCAAAACTCCGTCATCGCACGTGGTGACTACGTATTTTTGTTTTGGTGAAAACTTGTTCTAATCTTAAAGTGATTCGCTGAATATTAAAAGCAACGATGGATGGGTTATTAAATATTGATTATATATACTAATTATATAATAGTTCTGTTAATTTTCACTAAAATTCGGTCTGTAACTATCAGCATGTGCAAGGTCGAACGCGTGATGACGATTTTATTGTCGTTATATTTCAGCCAGAAATGGATAAAAAGGTAAGTTGATATTAGATCTAAAACGTAAAACTACTTAGTTTTGATATATTTCATAGGGTAGCATTATATTTGTTTCAAAAACATGAAAATACGTAGTGAAATATGATACTACGTAGTATCATACCGGGAGCCGGTACGTCGACAGATTGCGTATTTTTAGGATGCTACCTAAGTATGGATATGCCTCAGGAATATTTTTGTATGCATTAAAATTTTAATTGATTGCTGACTGCTACATTACCGAAATATGACCAGAATAGATGTTTTGAATGTATGATAGTAAAAAACAAACACATCTATTAAGAGCCATGCCTTGAAAATATTATGTTTTACGAAAAGTCGTATCCATACTTTTATAGCCTCCAGGTACCAAAATGAACAATTTTTTGCTACTTTTAACAACTTATATCTTGAAATATTTCTTAGAACTGTACTGTTCTGTTGATTTGTTTTGATGCTTTAATCTATCTAAATCTTAGAAAATGTCTAAAAGTTCCGTTAGTTGCAATATTTTTTCCAAAAACTATGTTTTTAAATGTACATAATTTTTGACCCAAATTTTTGAGTTATTTTTGTTTAGCTCCTACTCAAGATATTTATAATATAGTGCTGCGATACTTTCGTAATACATAGTTTATAAGCTTAAGTTTCTAATAAACAAAACATCGTGTCCAAATCGGCATGCGTCATTTAAAATTAGGTTGAAATACGATACCCACTTTTGATGACTCGTTCAAGTGGCGGTTTTTTGTGACGATATTAAGATCGTGTGTTGTGTAAAAAATTTGTATGGTGGCACTTGAATTTTGTGTTGTATTTTAAACCTAATGTGATAAGTTGTAAATAAAATGTTTTAATTACTTCCAAATGTTGTTTTAATTCAAATTATAACCGAAACTTATCTAAATATCACACTACCCTCTGTTGAAAGTTCTGTGTTAGCTTTAATTGAGTATTTATATAGAAATGGTTGAAAGTGAATAAAGATTATTCAATTTACAATAAGATTTATAACTTGAATTAACTTGATTCGTACTAGATACGGAGAAAATCGAGTTAATGTAAAAGTCTATCTCAAAATTTCGCTGTCTGTCGACCATACCGGCTCCCGGTATGACGGATAGGGAAAATCGGAAAAATGCAAGAAAAATGTCATCGACATCCTAAAGGCTACAAAACATTGAAATTGTTAAATTCAACAGAAATTAAATAAATTAGAAACCCTCACTCAGCTTTTTTACGCCGTTCGTTGGAGTATCATGCTTAACATAATATTTTGTAGAATTTAATAAATATTTGACACAAGTAGTTACATAACACTTTAACGTGAGGATCCATTCCGTAGGAAATGAGTGGAATACACGAAAACAATTCAGAATGGAGTCAGTACTGGGCTTGTATTGAATTTGAAGTCTATAATGTCTCGATGTGGACCGATCTTCACGTTTACCTCACTATTGTATTTAAAATTATTTTATTTTTAAAAAGTTATAAGAAACAAGAAATAAGTTTTTTATTTTTATTTTTTTAGGTGGCTGATTTTACTAACAGTAGTTCAACCGCTCCTGGAGTTGAAGAATAAAAATTCGAGTCCATAAATAGGTACTTAATTTCTTTATGAATATAACCTAAGCTAACTTATGGGCCATAAACAAGATTTACACAAAAACAAGATATGTAAACAAAGCATGCATGAGACTTACCAGTTACCACAACACAACACTCGAAGCTGTGTAGAACGAAAGGTTGAGAGCATAAACACTATCTTTTACAAATAACATTACAAGTGTAGCGTTTTGCCTCTCATCCCCTCAGACCACATTCGATGATGATGAATGGAGTGATAAATAGTTAAATAAGTTATTGATAATCCATAAATTGATTAAACTGAACACATGTTGCCATCGTTTCTACGTTAATTAGTTACTTATGTAAAATTATTCACGTAGTACTATTATGAATGTAATAACAAGTAATAGTAGGTACTGATATACCTACATTTAAGATTAAAATTGAATTAAAACTTATTAGTCTACAGTAATTCTATAAACATAGAAAGTTGACCTGAGTTTAATTTCATAAAATTGCTTTCCTCTTCTTTAAAAATTCAACATTATCGAAGAAAATCAATTAAAATATATTTCACAAACTACAAAACCTCAGTAGATATAAGCTCTGGTTTTATATTGCTCTATGTAGCTACTAGCAGTTCACACAACTTTGCAATAAATTGTTTACCAAACTTCCATTTAGCTCCAAATATGTGACAGCGTTTCAAATTTCAATTAATTTTGTTTTAATCGTTAAATTCTTGTTAAATTATTAGAACATGTCTCAAGATTCCAGAATTGATATTAAAATTCTAATATTAGATTTCAAACCTGCAGAAGTAGAACTTTTGGTATGTTTTATGGTTCTTTATAAACTGAAGCTAAAGCCTCAAATTTATTTCTGTCTATCAGATCGAGTGAGATTCAAAAGATGCACACGTCATTTCCAGCTCTGTATAAATTTCAACAGCTCTCTCTTTGTTAAAATGTTTCTCTACACAAACCACAATCATAGAGCTAACTAGAAGTTTGCACTACTCTATCCTCAAATATACGTCTCACACGCCAATTCCAGGTCTACACTAACCTCAGTGGCTCTAAGCTCCACGACTCTAGGGTTGTGTGGAGGCTCTATCGGGGCTCTTGATACAGTGACGAGTAGTTTTTCTGCTTCACGTATTAATTCCCGGTATTTCCGTTCTGCTTCTCTATCGGCTTCAAGTAGAGGGTCTCGCTCGCGGACTGGAGGCGCGGAGGGCGCTTGGCGACGCCGCATGCGTGGTGGAGTGGCTCCTGGAATGTTGAAACTAAACTTTAATATGTACTAGTTTTAGTTGCATCATACTTTTGTGAATACAATGAATGTTGTAAATATTTGTATTATTTTATTTAAGTACTTATAATATTATAATACTTGCAGTATTTTCCATGTACTGTAATTACAGTAAAATAATTTATCAGAAATTTAATAAAATTTAAGATATTAAGACGTAGTTTTTTAATTATTGATTATATATTTTCTTATGTATTTTTGGATATAATTAAGAACTCCTGCTACAAAAGAAAAAGCAAACATTCCTATATAAAAATGTACAAACATAATAAAATACGTAAATTATAAATTATAATGTATGCATCAAACCTAAGCATCAAACTATCCTACCTACTGTTTCACTGCTAATTTCCAAATGTTAAATAAATGATAATTATTAATCAATAATCATAAAATTATTGAACAAGCACTCACCAGCAGATCGTGGAGGCCGTCTCGGTGGCCTACGCCGCCTCGCGCGCCTCCTGCCCGGCGACGCACTGCTATCAGCTTCATCCTCATCCCCACCATCCAACCCTGTATCTCCATCCGAATCAACCTCCGCATCCGATAAAATAGCCGTTTCCTGCCCTCGAGGCCTTATACCCCGATACTCTTCATCACTAGAGGCCCCTCTATAGTACGGCGAGCGGTACAACTCAGGGGATAAGCGAGGGGATAGACAGGGGGAATAGTGTGGGGATACGTGCGGGGATACATGTGGGGATATGTGTGGGGACATGCGTGGGGACATGCGTGGGGATATGTGCGGTGACATGCGTGGGGATTGGTGTGGGGATAGATGCGGGGATAAGTGTGGAGAAAAGTGAGGGGATAGGTGAGGTGATCTGAAATTAAACAATTGAAATTATACAATTCATCTTTTTTAAAAGTAATATATTGTACCCTTTACCAAAACAATGTAAAAGCACATAATAATATTATGTTTAACACATAAAACATTATTACATAATATATTTGTTACATATTTTATAATTTATGTATAAAATTAATTATAATAAAATTAATAAAGATGGCATATAACCACAGATTACTAAATAGTTACTGGTACGGCATTATTTACCTTGGTCCATACTTAGTATGCGAATCCAGTGAATAAGGAGCATGATGCAGCACCGGCTGCTGTGGTATCTGCAGCGAGTGCTGATACAGCAAGTGTAGCGGCTTCTTCCTCAAGGCTGGTGAGTTGGTCCCTAGCCAGGGGTTGGTGCGTATCCTGCTTCGAGGGCGAGGGGACGGAGTCGCGCATACTGGAGGTTCTGGGATGTACTTGCGGCTTTGTACACTGGAGCGCCGCTGGAATTTTATGAAATTATTGTGTTGATAAACTCATATTATATTACATTATACATATTACAATTTATTAGTTATTTTATTAAGCCTATTATCGGCAAAAAAAATTGATAAGCACAATGAGTATGATTGTTTAATAAAGCTAAAATTGTCAAATCAGCATTTCCTCTGAAACTTTATCAAATTACGAATTCAAATAACTGCATGGAATAAACATTGTTATGAATAACTAAAAAGGTAATTGATTAATAGTAATTTTAAATATATTTTTTTGCTAAGTAAACGCCTCTCCTTATTTTACTAATATTATATTGTATTTGACTAAAACATGTATAAGTTTGTTAAATTAAATAACTACATAATAAATAGTCAAGCGGCCCTCTATAAAGTAAGAGGGCCTTACAAAAATTGCGCTCGGACTCCCAGCCGGCAGCCGGGCGCGGGTGGTTTAACCAATGGGTGTCAGCATCAGTGCTCTCACTTTACGATCACTGCGCACTATGCTCCCCAAGACAAGGAAGGACTTCCTCAAGAAATTGGGGTATACTTGTCAACTCTTGGAAACATTTCATAAGCGCGATTCAGAGTACTACTAGCGTCATCTAGCGGAATACGGTAATAATTACTGATAACTTTAACTATATTTTAAATGCATTCTTTTTCTTTTTAATTTATAATTTAACATGATATTACACATCATTCAATATTTAAAACACTAAATACTATAAACGTTCATTAAACTGTATTTCGAGATATAGGCTTAAAAATATACATACCTATTATGTAAGTACAATCTTTTCACAATATCAGCGTTTTTCATAATACAAGATGGATAAAATCAAGGAAGATTGTCAAGGAAAATCCCTTATCCCTTACAAGACGGATGGGCTGGGTCCTTGAAACAACCAAAAATGTAGGTATAACAAAGAATGATAGCTACATTACAATATGTATAACGGAAGCCGGCTCTTAATCCGAAACGTCAAGATTCTCTCCATCACGAAAAAAGCTAATTTATTTATTCCCGAGCACGGTTCAGGACAGACTGATACAAAAACAAATCGAGTTACTTTGTGTCTCGAAGTTAATAGACTATTAACTTTATATTGGTTTTGCTTGAGCGTCCCTTGACAATTTGATCCGGTCCAGTTAATTAATAACGTAAACTCATGAACGCTTCAATACGTTTTCTAACAATAGAAATATATTCACGTCACTGATAACACAATGGATAGTATAATCCGAATTTAACTAACATAACAATGAATTATTATCAATCATCCGACTACGTGAGCTAGTTGTTAAAATATACTTACGTTTTAGTAATATAGGAATACTAGCTAACCGCCCGCGGCTTCGCCCGCTTTGTCTAAAACCTAATAAATTAAATACTAAAACCTTCATCTTGAATCACTCTATTTATTAAAAAAAACCGCATCAAAATCCGTTGCGTAGTTTTAAAGATTTAAGCATACAAAGGGACATAGGGACAGAGAAAGCGACTTTGTTTTATACAGTATACCTACTATACTGTACTATACTATGTAGATTGTAGTGAGTAGTGATGATGATGATGAATTAACAGTCAACAGATAATAATCTAGCCTCAAACTATGTAGTTAAAATAAAAATGGGAGCTCACCGATGCGATGGGAGCTTAATGGGAACGTATATGTTTCAAAATTCAAATATTGATTAGATACTAACAATTCCATGAAATATCATTTTTCTCGGTACCTAATCGATAATAATTATATAAACTGTTATCTTGAAACGTAATGGACCTTACAGTAAATAAGTACATGTAATGTAACAGTAAAGGTAGCTTTCGAGGATGTAGGTCTCCACTTCGCTCTAAACCAGCACTTAAAATATGAGAAACAATTACCATATGGACGGATTACGGAATTATCGAATTCAGAAATTCTAAATACTTCCGATTTAGAATCCTTGTATTCAGCGAAAATTACATCCATTTATCAATGTCCGCTGCAATTACAACGCAATAAATATAATGAATTTTTTATTATTCCCTAATCCCTTCCTGCAGGTATATTATTAGCTCTCGCATAAAGGGTTACATTTTCAGCTATAACCACGTTACCGCACCTTTATCGAACGCTTTGCGTATGCAGGAACCAACTAATGGAATTTACTCCGACGTGAGCGATGAACGTATTTTCGGATACATTTCCACGAACATACGAAAATACTTCTTATTTGCATGTAGTAAAAGCTGAAATTGACACAAATTGCCCTCATTAATCCAGGATTAGTTAACCCTCGCTATTAAACTTTAACTCCTACCTAAATTCAATTTTCCTAATTCGTAACGACGTAATTTACAAAGTTGTTCATAAATCGTTGGCTCATGTGTAATTATGCGGTAAATTCGTTCTTTGTAACTTTCTGCAATTATTAAGGCATTTATTCACAAAAGCAAAAAATTAATGGCAATTATTTTTTCTATATTAATAATGAACGATAACCACTTATAACTATAACAGTCAAGTTCCGTAGTTCGTAGCACATCTACGAGTATGTTGTATTTTCTTATTCTTAGGAACTCGGTACTTTTTAATGTTTAATTTCACTGTACCTAGTAAGTAGTATCTAATCTGTGACTGTACTTATTAATAATAGGTATATATATTCTTTATATCCAATAATAAATATTAAGTTACATCTGTTAATTAAAAGCTCGTTAAAATCCGTTTGTGATAAGTATTTTCTACATTTTAATAACCTTTATTGATTCCATGAACAATGTATACATACAGCAAAGAAAAACATTTATTGAAAATCTATTACGTGCTTTTGAATTAGAATAAGGCAGTTTTTATTTATTCGTAAATACTATTCCAAACAAGGGCGGATCCAGCTTTAGTGCCAGGGGGGGGTCACATAGACGTGGTCAATTTTCAAAAGCTATATTTTGGTAATTTAATTGATACGTAGATTTAAAAAAAATGGTCAAGTGCGAGTCGGATTGGCGAACCAAGAGTTCCGTACAAACATTTTTATATGTTTTAATATTAAATTTATGCTTTTTGCGATTTTTCCTTTATCTGTGCTATAAGACGTAAGTTTCTATTAAATAAAGATTAAATATCAAGATTCTGTGTTCACGGGAAGTACCCTGTAGGTTTTGATTCCTGGCAACACTTGCGAATGTTGATAAGCATGAAATGTATGTTTTAGCAATTTTTCCTCCATCTGTGCTGACATTGCTTTTAACCAAATTTCAGAACTCTGTGTTCACAGGAAGTAGTACAATACCTATAGATTTTGATTCCCTTGCGATAATGTCGAAATTTGCGATAATTTACGGCATAAACGGCTGTATCTTTTGATTGCGTTGGCTTATAAGTTTTATTTTTTCACAGCTATAAGGAACCGTAGATTTGAGTATTCGGTATGAATTTCAGATTGATACCTCCACGCGTTCCTGAGAAAAAGGGTCTTGACAGGCAGACAAACTTGAAAAATATATATTTTTTGCAATTATTCCTGTATCTGTACTATAAGATGTTGCTTTGTACCGAATTTCAAGATTCTGAGTTTACGGAAAGTACCCTGTAGGTTTTGAGTTTTGATTCCCTTGCGAATGTCGAAATTTGCAAAATTTTTCGGCATTTACGGCTGTATCTCCTGATTCGTTGACATAGAAGTTTGATTTTATTATAGCGTAAAGGTATTATAGACTTGAGTTTTTGGTATGAATATCAAGTTAATACATGTCAGCGTTCATGAGTAACAGGGTTGTAAGTTAACATTTTTTAAAAATATTTTTTTATATTATAATCTAAGGAAAAATTCATGCTTTTCGCAATTAGTACCTAAACAAAGTCGTTGTCTCTGTGCCTATGTATGATTTAATCTTTTGATTTCTTAGGGAGTGTCGAAAAATTTCAGCAATTACAGCTGCATCATTTGATTGCTTTGGCTAAAACGTTTGAATTTTTCACAGCATCAAGGGACCGTAGACCGTAGGATTTCGACATTAGCAAGGGAATCAATACCTGCAGAGAGCACCCTGTCCCGTAAACACAGTCTTGAAATTGAGTAAAAAGTATCGTGTTATAGCACAGATGTAGTAATAACTGCGAAAACCCTAATTATTTAATTAAATTAAATAAAAATATATTTTTTTAATAATTTTAAA
This sequence comes from Colias philodice, assembly GCF_061535455.1. NCBI lineage: Eukaryota > Metazoa > Arthropoda > Insecta > Lepidoptera > Pieridae > Colias > Colias philodice. Next base: position 3,710,779 of record NC_143091.1, on the reverse strand, counting down.
CTTACAATCCCTTTACTCATGAACGTCTACATGCATTTAATTGATATTCACATCAGAACTCAGGTCTATAATAACTTAAATCTGTTATTTAATTCAAATTCTATGTCAACGCAATCTGAAGAAAAAGCAATTAGAGCCGCATATTCTGACTCTGTAATATATTCTGTAACTACTTGCAAGGGAATCATCAATCAAAACCTACAAGGTACTTCCCGTGAACACAGTCTTGAAATAATTTGGAAAATCCAAAAGTGCACGCCTCATAATTTTTTTTTAATAAATATTTATTAATTATTATTTTTGTTTATTTAATAACAATTAAACCACATCGAATCAGACCCTGAAAAATGAAAGGGTTCTATTCCTGAGCATACTCAAGCGTAAGAGAAAAAAAAAGACTCGATTAGTAAAGTATTTCGGTCGCTATCGTGTTAACAAGAAAAAGGATCCGCACATACAGACACACGGACGTCCAAGACAGAACTTTTTTAAACTGTTTTTAACTAGTTTAAATAACAAAAATGACATCAAAAATATCATGAACGTTAAAAATAGTGTTTTTTCTTAATATGTGTGTGTATGTATTATCTTACAAGTGCAATGTATGATACATAAAGACATTTTAAGTTTGAAAAATCAGATGTTTTGCGCGAAGTGACAGTAGTACCCACCTCAACGCTTCGCTTATGAGGCGTGCAATTTGGTTAAAAGCAACGACTTAAGCACTTACAAGCACAGATAAAGAAAAAAATCCTTTAAACAAAATTGTAAGATACAACATAATGAAAAAATATGTTTGCTCGGAGTCCTCGGTGCGTAGTCCGACGCGCACTTGGCCGATTTTTTGATGTAATTTGACTGTATTTTATAGTGTTCATTTAAAAAAATTTTTGCTATTTTGTGTCTTATCCACGAACTGGGATATTTCGATATTTGAGGTTTTGTGTGAAAAGTGTAACAGCAAAAGTTGTAGAAAAAAAATTAATTACATATCTACAACTTTACCATTACACTTTATTCCGCAGTTATAGCTTTTTTTTTAAATCGAAAAACCTGTTATTTTTCCTTAAATTACGACCACAGGTCGACCCTAATAAACTTTTTCTATAATTTTTGTTATATTCTCTTCCGTTACCGTTTGTAATTGATTACATTGTTCTATATTACTTTTATGTCTCAAAATTCAATAAAAACGTCATATTGAACAGTATTAATTTTTTAATTTAAAAATGTTAATATTAAATTAGTGGTCCACTTAGGTCGTGGACCTAGCCCAGGGGGGGGTCATGACCCCGTGACCCCCCCCCTGGATCCGCGCTTGATTCCAAATGTGGTTTCCATTCCCACTTCACATATTACTCAATCCAACTTTCCACTCGCAATAAAACCGCAGCCTCAAAAAGTTCACGAGAACCGCGAATGCATTTGAAAGTGGCATCAAAATAGCACTCAACGAAGGTGTTAAAAGATAAAAATCTTCAATAGGGACTATTACTGTCTAACGCCCTTAAGCCCTTACGCTGGCGCACCTACGTGGGAGCCGGGAGTCGGGACCGCATCACTTATTTCTATTTACGGCACACCCCTGTCATCTACCTGTCCTCGTATGAAAATAAAAGGGAACAGCTACATGCAAATGTCACCTCACTTGCTTTTGTTTACGCTAGTCTTGGCCGCTTCGTAGTGGATATGTTTGTGGTATAGGATGTAAGAGATGACGGTATTGCTTTTAGAAATGTTAGAGAAATATAAAATATCTACGATGTATATCATACATATAAGATAGGATTTTTTCAATAATCATTGGTAATCATTCAACGTGAGAAACAAAATGACTACTTATCAACTTCTTCATGCACATGGGATATTTTATTTTACATTAATTTTAAACAATTTCTCCAATAAATTGAATAGTATGTGAATTCCCCTGCCTCTTGAAAATTACTGTTCCTATTATGCAGGAGCGAGAATTCTAAAGCGTTGCGCACATTTATGAATGAGAGTTGTGGAATGTTGCGGATGTTAGAACATGCTTTGTACGAAATTCCCACCTTTGATCTTACCTTAGCTGGTTCGTGGTACAGGTGTGTGGTCGGAGGCGTAGGCGGTGGCGGGGGAGCCACAAGCGGAGCGGCGAGTGGAGCGGGAAGAGTCCCAGGAGACGTTCCATCTGTAGAATATCCCGTGCTATACGCGCTTTCAGGCGACGACAGATGCGGCGGGGCTGGCAGGCCGGTAGTGGGAGGGGAGGGCTGCTTCGTTTGTTTCTGTTTACGTTTCTTTGCCCGCCCCAATTGCGCTTCCATCCATGACTTGAGCCGCGCGCCCAGCATGCCGCCGCCGGCACCTGCTGCAGAATAAATAACGAATTCAACCCTCTGCCAAAACAACCAGGACATGCATAGATAGCCTTTTTATAAGATTTCCTTTTGTGAAAATAGTTTTACAACATTAAGCGCTGAACTCAATACGCGAATTAAGGTATAATTGGCTTCCAATAAAACTGTCGCTGACAAATAACGTAACCAGAGTATAAATTAGCAATTAACATAAAAATTCGTCCAACAACCATCAACCGAGCTGTTAACCCCAGTCAGCTTTAAATGGAAAATAACTATCAAATCGATGAAGCCAATCCATCGCTTCATTGCTTCAGGCTGAATACATTACGGCTTTAACTTCGTTCGCTTTATGATTTTTAATTTCATCAACCACCAGGCTGATGAAATGACTGAGGGGATAAATAAGTTCTTTATTTTAAAAATAATTTATGATAAATTAGAATAACAAACAATCTTCTTTATATTATCATGTGTGTATTTTAATGTACCCGGTTCATTTTAGCTACATTCATTTTCCAAGTCGAAGTAAGAACAATATAGTCGCGATCTTGGTAATTCGTAGAGGGGTAAAAACATATTCACGCGCATAAAGGGCGCTTGTGAGAAATTATAAAAGGTTTTAGAGAAACTGTTATGTTAAACGAAGAACAAAAGCGGTACAATTGTTATGCCAACATCCGTTCCACTTTCCTCTTATCGAACCTTTTGAACTTAATAAAATGTGTAATAAAATGTTTTAGTGCTCTGTCACATGTCGTTCGTACCACGGATGAATTGTCGACGACTCAAGGCAATCCCTCGCATAAAATTTAGTTTTATCGACAGTTTGTTCATGGCAATCTCGTTGATTTCGTGTACATGCGAAACAGAATTGATTTCATTCACTCAGAGTGCTCGAATGTAGTTCGGGAATAAAGGAAAATAAAATTGCTTCTTATTCTATGCTCGAGAGAATCGGTTCCATCACATCGAAATGATTAAAGTCGACCGCATTGATAGGCAACCGCGCTGATATTTCTTTATTAAAATGTTTCATAACAGTGCTTTATACTCCAAAATGAAGTAAGTGTTGTGATATATTATGCGTTATTTTCGGTTATGTGAACCAAACTCCTTATGAAAAACCTTTTACGATATTTTATTATTTCTTTTTATTTCCTATGACTTGAGAGCAGGTTTTCGCATTAACCATTGTACCAACAAAAGTCCCTGGAAATATTTGCACAGTTATCCGTTATTAATTTCCAGTTGAGAAGAATTTATGAACATGCGACAAAAGGGGTCGTTCTATAGAAAGGGCGAACATTTTAGGTCATTAAAAATATCATTATTTCCTAAGCGAGCGGGATACTTTCCCTTTGCAAGAAGACCTGACCCAAAAACTTTGTTATATGGCTGACCTGTAAAAACTTAAAAACAATGACTTCACGTTTAACATTTATGAGGTTTGCAGATGAGTTCTTTGAAAAATATAAAATCATTATTGTCTATAATATACCTACATATTACAGCCCTACAACAAAAAAAGGAGTGCTCTAAATATTGGGGCTGGCAATACATTCAGCAATTCATCGAAAAAATGCATAAATAAAAAGGAAATTAATTGAATACAAAGAATATGAATTAACAATTTCACTTACGACATTTAAGTATAAAGACATAATACAGAACGTTGCAAAAAGTATGTAAAAAGCTCCAACTCAGCGGTTTTTGGCAGCACAAATAAGGGCTGTCACATTAAGTAACACAATACTTCGTCTGCTTAATAAATGTCTCGAGTCTGACGGTTTGTCATTAGCTAGCTATACACAGCCATTGTCCGCCCGCACGGTTTTGTATTTCAGGAAAAACTGCCGATCGTAAAAGAGCTTCAAGAACCTTCGTCTTTATCAAAGGAATGTCGCATTCAAATTGAAATATTCCCCGCGACCCGATATAACTTCATTAATTTGTGTTTTCAAAGCAGAAATAATCAATGCTGACGTGTTTTCTTACGGGGATATCATTCGTGGGGAAAGCATTCGTGTTATAGAGTCTAAGAATCATTAATTTTACCAATATTATAAGCATTTTTGTACATCAAACTATTAAGTTGTACACAGATTAGAATATTGGTTTTTTGTGAACACGTTTGGGTTTTAAACAAATTTTGGACGAAACAGGCATAGACGAGACAAGTAGCATACTAATATGGCTGAATTGCCATAGGGCACGTTCAGTATAAATACATGTACTTACAACCGTTTTATAACGTAAAATCTATTAAATTGTTTAAACATTTAAATTATAGCTACAATCGTAGATCGTAATTATAATGTAGCTTCAACACAAAACGATATTTCACATTAGCAGTATTAAAATGTTTAAATGAGTAAAGTGAATAAAATCCTTGTGAATGAAAGTGAATGAAAGTGAATAAGATTATTATTCTAAACACCAGGGGAAGAGCCCATTACGATTCAATATAATCAAAGTAACCAATACTCAATTTGCTGCACGCCGCGCCCATATCCATAACGTAAGCTCGTCACTTATTATATCGACACCCTTGTACGCCGTGGAAAAGACGAATGAGAGTAGCTTATTCGGAAGGGAAAACTTACGGGATTTACCCAATATTAGCAATCTATTATCCGACCGCAAATACTTTTCGACGATGCTGAAAAGCTTATTTTATCGCCCTGTCAAGCAAATTGCTTTTATATAGCCTTTAGGTTTAATTATAACGTATTTTGTTGTTGTCAAAGGAACTGTTGATGTTGCAAGTTATTTTTTCTGTAAGCTATAACTTACTGTAAATATTATAAAAGTTGCGTTATATATGCATTTATGCGGCAGACACAATAAAGAGAAGTGCGAAAAGCAACAGAATAAAAATGAAAATATCCGTCGCGATGAAAAATGTAAAAAGTACGGAGTGTCCTTCCGTCTGTCTGCGATAAACTTAATATAACATAGAAGTATGTACTTTGGTCTAACATCACGCTTTTTCTTTGAATGATAAAATAAAAATGAAGAGCACTTATATTTTAAGAATGGAAAGCTCCTCGTAGCAACAATGAAACACTCGAATCAAATTGTGAAATAACTCGCGTATTGCACGACGAATTTTACCCACAAAATATAAAATTACTTCGGGCTAAGTGCCATGACCTCTGAGACTTGACATGTTAAAACCAAGAGGCGGATGAAGACAGCGGGACTTAATTAATAAATCACGTATTCATTTATGCGAGAGATGGCTTGTAATGTGAGGAAAAACCCTATCTCGCAGAATATGAAATTATTTGATGTAGACGTATGTAAAAGTGACTTTTTATATTGAATCCCTTATCTTTATTTGCATTTTATAACGTGTCTGTATTTTGATATTCACCAAGATGATTAAATGTAGTATGTACTGTGTTATAAGCTTTTATGTATTACCATCCTATATTGTAAGCTATATTTGATAGACAAATGATTAAAACAAAAATTAAACGACCATGTCCAAGAAGCGAAATGTATGAAATAATGTAGCGCAAAAATGACTAGGTACTCGTTATAAAATACAGACACTTGTTTGCATCCAAACTTGAGCGTACAAGTTCATTAATATTCTGGACTAACAATATCTGAATGAGTGCCAAAACAAAACTATCCAAGTTATAAAAGGCAATGACCTCAGCACTGTTACGGTCAAAGCTCTACATATACCATTCCGAACGTTCTTCGTAATGTCTTAAACCTATTACATAATGTGATATATGCTCACACATAGTATTCTTTCACTTATTGAGATACTAGAAACTCATAATTTGATTAGGCTTTTAGGCCAAGCCAAGTCTAATTATATTGAGCGGTGAGCCTAATTTACCTAGATGTTGTGCAATATTTATCGTAGTCATTTATTAATCCTTTCTTAAGTATTCTTATCGAAAATTAGACGAACGAAGTTTATAATATATGAGAAAAATGGCTACAAAACACATTTACGGTGAGTATTAATTGAAAAAAAGAAATGTTGAGTGAAAATGCTGGGTAGAAAATGTCTGCTGCAGGGATATCAGGCTAATTACGTCGCATCCATTGACATCGCTCGTTGCTCGTTTTTATAGCAATTTCTGTAGTATAAAAGCAACTCGCAACAATTACTCTCTGCTGTCTTTTACGATTATAGAAATAAGTTATTTTTAACTTTAGTTTCTTTTAATGCTACCTTCGTGATAAAAATGTTTAACTACTCGTACTTATGAAATGTAAAGGCGATTATCTTGTATATTACAATGTAAATACTAAGTTACAGCCGACCCCGTTTTACAATAATAAGATTAATCTAAATAACCATACTAGGTATACATATTTTGTTGACATGGCAATAACGAAACGTGTTATTTTTTTTTAGAATCCCCTTTTTCTACTATATGAGGTAACAAATACCTCAAACATTCATAACCGTGCTTTTAATCTGAATTCATACAACCCTTCAGGAGGGCTCACTTGGAAACATCTCACAGGGGCAGTGGGCTATCGAACGAACCGCTCATTTGTTGTGCGTTGAGAATACAGCCACTCAATCCACGTGAATCCGAACGTAAAGTTTTGAATTAAAAAGTATGTCTTGTCTTTAGTTTTGTTAGATTCTATTTTTAAAAATGTTGGTTATTGTGTACTTACAGGGGCGCGTGGTGTGTAGTCGGTTGCAGAATGCGGGGGTGGTTTGGCATGCCGAGCGCGGACGGCGACACGCGGCGGTCGCCGGCAAAGCACTGACGCACGCACGCGCGCCCGCCCGCCCTATCTACGACGCTACGGGCTACGAAGCTACGATTTCCGCATTCACACAGTGTTTGTTGAAATTGCGTGAAAAATTGAATTCAATGTTTTTTTTTTATTTTTTAGGATAAGTTATTCTAAATCCAGTGTGTTTCTTTATAAATTATATTAAAACAAGTCTATTAAAAACACAAACAGTTAGGTAATCGATAAAATGCATACATAAAATTTTGATCAATAAAATAGAAAATGTGGTCTTTTTCTTATTTTGCATATTGTTAGAAAATTATAATAGAATATGTAAAGATAGATTTTTGTACATAATTATTACAAAATACAAACCATTCAACAAAATGAAATAAAATTCTTACGAGCTATGAGCGCAAAGTTTATAGAACAAAAGTGAGCGCGATAGCATCACACTTCGGTGTACACGCGTCCCGGAGGTTGTATCTCAACTCTCGAGGTGGCTATTCTGCTAATGTCCGGGGGTTGATTTGACAATAAAAGTAAACGTTTATCCACCGCTGACTTCACGATTTTCACAAATTACTGTTTTTTTCTCTCATGTCGTTATTAAATCGGCTTCGATTTATCAAAATATTTTTATTACAATTTTTAATTATTTTCATAATTCTAAACGATGCGATATGATTAAAAATAAATAAGTAATGTTTTTTTGTGTAGTTAAATGTAGTACACACTGAGTAGGTATAAATTTACGTTGTATTACTTTTAATCATTATTGAATGCACTAACTACACTATAGGTAATATTATTTAATAAGAGTAAACAATTTAAATATGCATAAATAGTAAGACGTATATAATATATATTATACTTTGCTTATTACTCAGATAATCCGGAAGTTCCTTAGATAGATTTCTCAGCTGATGATTTTCACACGCTCTGTCAACAAACTTTCGCCTTTATAAATAGTATTAAACTTAGTATTAAAATAAGATATTAAGATATTAATGTATTTAAGAAATCAATTATTTGTTTTAAGATGTAAAATTAATTTTTTCAACATACATTTTGCGTATTTTTTTTTTTCGATATAACTACTTAGATATGGAATTTCAATATGAAAAAAACATAAGTTTTTAAGTAATGTTAAGGCATAAAGCCGAATAGTGTTTTATTTCACTGTGAATAGGGGTAATGACCTAAAACATTCCAACAAAGAACTAATTGCAGTGTAGGTACAAAATACGAATAGGTTATACATATATTGGGGTAGCCGATACAGGCCGCATTCGTTGATTCTTTCTATTGTTTTATAGCGTCATTAAATAAGGTAAAGGTGATATTATAACATAATCTTAAATAATAATTTTAATATGGTAGGTATGCTTTAAAAAGAAAAAAATCTTTCAATGTGGTATTTAGAAATTAAAGACTACATGATCCGTTAAGAAAATAATGTAGCGCTAGTTAGACGGCTAATAACTCAAGAACGGCTTAACAGATCTTAATTATTTTCTTTGTTGGACTTCTCTCCGATTTGATCAAGATTAGACCATAGATCCACTTTAAAGTGCAAACGATAATATCTGTTAAAATTTAAAAAATATCTAAGTACCCAGGCTGAGCCAGGCGCAAAAATGGAAATAAAAAAAATAATTCCTAATATCAGTCATATTTTTTACCTAACTAGAGGACCCTAAAAAATAAAACAAAACTAGGAACTTATTGCTGGATTCAACATTCCAAATCACGAATGCTTTAACTAGTTCATCAGTCAGAGGAAATGAATTCATGTCCGGATCAAACTGTGTCTGCAACATCGTAATTTGAAACTATAAGTTTTGTATCACAATGTTGAACTTTCTTGAATTTCTATTTTTTACTAAGTTTTGTGATTAGTTAAAACTACCAGCTATCTAAAATCCCTTTCCCTTCCCTCCATATCATTGAGTTTCCGTGGTTAGAGAAGATCTGTGTAACTACTAGGTATATTAGAGAGAAGATTAATTATTCAAATAGTGATCACTGATAACCATTTGAAAAACAAAATATATTATTTTGGCCTAGTTACCTATTATAGGACAATAAACATAGTTAATAAATTCTATAGGCATACACTTAGATCTCCGCGCGCACGCTACGACTAGATACCGCCCCATCTAAAAACAATAGCTCTGTGAGTGCGGCAACTCATTTCTGTAGTGTGTGTTAGGCAATTTGTAAAGACGCTAGTGTGTGTGAAGAATTGGGCTGCCAGCTACATAAATTTTACCCCATAAATGGGAAATCTGGCATCTTGGAAAGAAGTTTGAAAAATATTTTTTTTCATCCTGACCTGGCCGGGAATCGAATCCATGAATATACAACTCAAATCCACTTGCGACGCTACTATACTATAGAGTATAGTCACAAAGGTTGTTTAAAAGTAAAAAAGCGGAAATAAAAAAATAACATATTATATGAGTCAGTTAAACATGGTTAAACAGAAATAAATTATTGTTATAATCCTTTTTATACATGTGTTAGTAATAGTATTGAAAAAAAAAGTTCAAATTATTGCTAAAAGATTTCCTCAACCACGTGTATTTTTTTGGATATGCAGTACGGCAACACTGAATGGCGTCGTATTTTCGTAGAAAATATTTTCGAAGTAAAGGAGAAATTTCGAATAATACGATACTTAGTTTATGGTACGTGATCCCAGTGTCTTTCTTATTTTTTGTTGTATTATTTTTAAATAGTTTTATGACACAAATAGGCATTTTACTTCAGATTTTGTTCATAATCTTTATAAACTATCGGTTCGCCCTCTCCACACAATGCTTGTGACACGACTGGCTTGGGTACGCCGAATTCGGCGTACTATTAGTTGCCGCATTTTTCAAGTACGCCGGCGGTACCTATCTAGTCGTAGCGTGCGCGCGGAGACCAATCCTTAGGCTAGCCGCACACACAAAATAATATTGTCAATGCAAGATTGTCAAAAATCTTCATCAATATATGGTCCCCGCACACTACGCAATATTATTGGCAATTTTTCATGGTACAATCTGAATTCTGACTCAGTCGTTCCGCAGCTAGATTACGTGCGCACGTTTAACATAATGAATGGAAAGAAAAGAATCGTTGCATTGAGTATTGCATTAATTTTACTATCTAAAAAAAAGCAATCAAGAAAGAAACGATGGATTAAGGACTGGATGAGAAAAAAATTAATAATTTAATTTAATTTAATTAATTAAATTATTATTTAATTAAATTATTGTTTAATTTAATTAATTAAATTAAATTAATTTAATTCAAAATTCAATTGAATTAAATCTTTAAGCTTTCCGAAAATTTGTTCGTATGGAATTAATTTTTTTCTTTACGTCTTCTCTCGTGCTATTTGGTTTGATTTTTTGACGTGATAACGTCTTTAAAATCATTTTAGTCGGGTGACATGTTCAGAAACTTGTGTCACACCAAAACCTCACGAGCGCGATCGCAGGTATAACGAGAGAGAGACGGACCGATCTCCCGTCTCATCTCGAGCGCTGCCACCAATGGGGATGGCAAGATAAAACTAATCTCAGATGGCGCTGCGTACGGTTGTTCTTAATGGCGTCAGTTTGACAATCTTGAAGCGTGTAAACAAAGCAAAAAAAACATATTCTGGGGAGACTACTGTCGATTATTCGACAACATGGATGCGAAACTGTATGCTACTTGGAGCGTGCTTGAACTCAAAGCTGAGTTAAAGAGAAGAGGGGCTGATTTAGTGGAAAGGGAAGCTGATTTAGTGGAAAGGTAGGACTCCTACAGAAAATTCTGTATGTTTGTTTTTGCATATGTCTAGGCCAACTTGGACCTTTGAAATCAATTCTCTTACAATGTTTGAACAATTAATATCATAACTGAGTAACTTATTATTCAATAGTTTGTAAATTTATTATGTTTTTCCTCATTTTTCTATGGTAGCAAAGAATACAGTTGTGTAACTAATCTTAAGTATTTAAGTTAGAATTATTGAGGCTAAAGTAATTCAGGATTATATTTATACATACTAAGGCTATGGCTTATGGCTTTTTTAACTTTCAGGGCTATAGAGTGATGTTTAATAGTTTTTTTTTCCAGGTTGGAGCTGTATGACAAAAACTTTAACTTTAATACACCACAACTCTCTCCAAATGCAATGGAACCCTCTATTGTACTTCCACCACTGGAGATGTACCATGACATAAATAGTAACTCTTTGTTACCACCAATTGAAAGACAATTTATTAGATATTATTTTGAAAGGTAAATCTATAATTAATGGTTTTAATTTATTGTGATGATTGTTGCTATTTTACAAGAATACTAAAGTTTTCTGTAATTTTGCAGATTCAACAAAAAAACCGATGCGTCAGAGAAATTATATGAAGCCAGATTCCTCTTATTGATAAGATCTGCATTTGTCGGTGGATACTTCTATATAAAAGGATTTGTCCAGAAGACAATGAAAAAACTTTCTTATCAAGTTGACATCAAGATAGATGACCAGGGTGGTATTGAGGAATGTCATTGTGAATGTCCTGCCGGAGCAGGTACTGAAGCACACTGCAAACATGTTGGTGTGGTATTATTTGCTATACTGCATATGCGCAAAGATAAAATAATATTAATAACAGAGTCACAAACGCAGCAACTCCAAACGTTCCACAGACCAAAAAGAATATTTACAGGAACTCCAGTTAAGGCTCAAAATCTTGTGAAACGAAGATACAACAAAAATGTTATTTTTGAGGCATATCCTATGAATTCTATAGATAAAATAGCCTATAATAACAGAATTCGAAACCTTGTTCTGAATTTGAACTCTAACATGCCAATGAAACAACTGTATGGACCTGCTAACCCCATTGCGGTTATACAAGATCATGATTATTTAAAAGATACTTCAGATGTGATGCTTTTGAAAAGCCTAAATTTATTAGAAATTACTGCAGATCAAATAAGAGAAATAGAAAACGAAACAAGAAATCAAAATTCTAACTGTCTTTGGTATGAATATCGTAGTTGTAGGATAACAGCCAGTGTTTTTCATACTGTTTGTAATCTAAGAGCACAATCTTTAGAATCATTTGCAAAACAGTTACTCAAACAAAAAAAAATTTCATCCCGAGCCACAGCGCATGGTCTAATAAATGAACCAAATGCACTGAAGAAATATTCAGAAACATATGGGCTGGTTCCTGTGCAGTGTGGCATGTTTATATCAAAAGATAGGCCCTACCTAAGTGCCTCACCAGATGCCTTACTTGGCGAAGATACTGTTTTGGAAATAAAATGCCCATATGTAAGCAGAAACAGGCTTATTAGTCCTGAAACTGTACCATACATTCAGACTCAAAATGGAGAACTGTTATTAAAAAAACCTGTCCATATTATTTTCAAGTACAAGGACAAATGTATTGCAGTGGCAGAAAATTCTGCAATTTTATTATATATACTTTTAAAGACATGAAAGTAATTTATATTGAAAAAGATGAGGTATTCCTAAAAGACATGTTACTAAAATTAGATTATTTTTTCAATAATTATGTGAAGCCTGAAATCATAAATAAATATTTATATAAAGATTATTATAATAAAATAAAAACAGCTAAAATTTATTTATGAGTTTTATTTTATTTTACAATGCACTCTCGGAAATTACACAACATTAAACATATAAAAAATATTTTCGAAGCTAACGGCACATAGTAAGCATTAAGGTCATTTTTTAATATCTTATATGTCTTGGTTAATCCAATTAAGCGCTCTATATGTACACGTTGTGAGGCTATTTTCCTGTCATGTAAAAGAGCAAGACCTGGCAATTGAGCTTTCCCACGTAAGAAACTAGGTATATTTATACCAATATTTTTGGATGCAAATAGGTCCTGAACATTAAAGCCTCGGTCTGCCATTATACTATCTCCTTCATCGCACAATTTCAACAGCTTGCTTCTCTCAATCATTTGCCGATCACTAATTGAGCCACCAAAGCCCTCAGAACAATAGGATAACAATCCTCCAGGGGTAGAGCCCACTAAAAACTTTATCATATTTTTATTTTTATAATTGCTAAAAGTAATTTGCTGTGATTTTGGGTCACTTGGTTTTGTGATGGGTATCTCTGTGCAGTTTCTCTGTGTTTACGTGATAACGTCTTTAATGGGGAAGACAACTGTCAAAGTGGCGCTGTATACGATTGTTCCAAAGTATCTGTCGAATTGTATAGCATCATAAAGAATTTCTTCACAAATATCATCAAAATGACTAAATGTTGTGTAATTGGGTGTAAAAACGTTGGCATTCACAAATTCCCAATAAATCCTACTATAAGAAGAAAGTGGATAGCTGCCGTAAGGATTAAAAACTTTGAGCCTAAAAAAACGACGAGGTTATGTCGAGATCATTTTCATGAAAATGACTATCAATCATTAAGTGTGACTACAGGTGAGTGTTATAAACGTTAGTTCTTTCATTCAAGATAGCCTCTGTAAACCTAAATTAATAACATTACATAATGTCAAAAAAAACATAATAATTGTTCATCTTGTTTTTAGGTTTGCCTTGTGCACACAAGTTTTTAAAGAAAGATGCAGTACCGAGTCTCTTTTCATGGAACCAAAAAAAAATATCAGCCAGTGCTTGTGCAAGAGACGAAAGACATGCAAAAAGGAACCTTCAAAAGGATCTTTTTCAACAGCAATCAAGTGAACATCCATCTACTTCAAGTGACCCACAGCCTTCAACATCTACAGGCCCACAGCCATCGACTTCTCAAGATCCACAATATATAATGGAATATCAAAGAGAGTTAGAAATTTCTTCCCTTGATCCACCTGTTGATTGTGGTGACAATTTTAATCAAAATAAACAATCATCAGTTGCTACTCAGACTGCCACAATGCTGTCTCTTTTTTCAGCAGATATTTTACTAAGCGATGAAGAGTCAGTAAAGTTTTACACTGGCTTAGAAAATTATGAAAGATTTCAATTTGTTCTATCAACATTACTGCCAATGGCAAATCATCTTAAATACAGGTGGAGTGGGGTAAGTGGAGTTTCAACTGAAGATCAGTTTCTTATGATGCTGATAAAACTTCGAAGAGCAAGTACTGATCTTGAACTTTCGAAAATGTTTGGTATCAGTAAGACACAAGTTTCAAACATTTTCATCACGTGGGTGAACTTCGTCAATGACTTATGGTCAATGATAGACATTTGGCCTCAAAGAGACCTTGTTCATTTTTACATGCCAGCAGAGTATAAAGAAAACAAAATGCCAACAAGGGTGATTATAGACTGCACAGAGATACCCATCACAAAACCAAGTGACCCAAAATCACAGCAAATTACTTTTAGCAATTATAAAAATAAAAATATGATAAAGTTTTTAGTGGGCTCTACCCCTGGAGGATTGTTATCCTATTGTTCTGAGGGCTTTGGTGGCTCAATTAGTGATCGGCAAATGATTGAGAGAAGCAAGCTGTTGAAATTGTGCGATGAAGGAGATAGTATAATGGCAGACCGAGGCTTTAATGTTCAGGACCTATTTGCATCCAAAAATATTGGTATAAATATACCTAGTTTCTTACGTGGGAAAGCTCAATTGCCAGGTCTTGCTCTTTTACATGACAGGAAAATAGCCTCACAACGTGTACATATAGAGCGCTTAATTGGATTAACCAAGACATATAAGATATTAAAAAATGACCTTAATGCTTACTATGTGCCGTTAGCTTCGAAAATATTTTTTATATGTTTAATGTTGTGTAATTTCCGAGAGTGCATTGTAAAATAAAATAAAACTCATAAATAAATTTTAGCTGTTTTTATTTTATTATAATAATCTTTATATAAATATTTATTTATGATTTCAGGCTTCACATAATTATTGAAAAAATAATCTAATTTTAGTAACATGTCTTTTAGGAATACCTCATCTTTTTCAATATAAATTACTTTCATGTCTTTAAAAGTATATATAATAAAATTGCAGAATTTTCTGCCACTGCAATACATTTGTCCTTGTACTTGAAAATAATATGGACAGGTTTTTTTAATAACAGTTCTCCATTTTGAGTCTGAATGTATGGTACAGTTTCAGGACTAATAAGCCTGTTTCTGCTTACATATGGGCATTTTATTTCCAAAACAGTATCTTCGCCAAGTAAGGCATCTGGTGAGGCACTTAGGTAGGGCCTATCTTTTGATATAAACATGCCACACTGCACAGGAACCAGCCCATATGTTTCTGAATATTTCTTCAGTGCATTTGGTTCATTTATTAGACCATGCGCTGTGGCTCGGGATGAAATTTTTTTTTTGTTTGAGTAACTGTTTTGCAAATGATTCTAAAGATTGTGCTCTTAGATTACAAACAGTATGAAAAACACTGGCTGTTATCCTACAACTACGATATTCATACCAAAGACAGTTAGAATTTTGATTTCTTGTTTCGTTTTCTATTTCTCTTATTTGATCTGCAGTAATTTCTAATAAATTTAGGCTTTTCAAAAGCATCACATCTGAAGTATCTTTTAAATAATCATGATCTTGTATAACCGCAATGGGGTTAGCAGGTCCATACAGTTGTTTCATTGGCATGTTAGAGTTCAAATTCAGAACAAGGTTTCGAATTCTGTTATTATAGGCTATTTTATCTATAGAATTCATAGGATATGCCTCAAAAATAACATTTTTGTTGTATCTTCGTTTCACAAGATTTTGAGCCTTAACTGGAGTTCCTGTAAATATTCTTTTTGGTCTGTGGAACGTTTGGAGTTGCTGCGTTTGTGACTCTGTTATTAATATTATTTTATCTTTGCGCATATGCAGTATAGCAAATAATACCACACCAACATGTTTGCAGTGTGCTTCAGTACCTGCTCCGGCAGGACATTCACAATGACATTCCTCAATACCACCCTGGTCATCTATCTTGATGTCAACTTGATAAGAAAGTTTTTTCATTGTCTTCTGGACAAATCCTTTTATATAGAAGTATCCACCGACAAATGCAGATCTTATCAATAAGAGGAATCTGGCTTCATATAATTTCTCTGACGCATCGGTTTTTTTGTTGAATCTGCAAAATTACAGAAAACTTTAGTATTCTTGTAAAATAGCAACAATCATCACAATAAATTAAAACCATTAATTATAGATTTACCTTTCAAAATAATATCTAATAAATTGTCTTTCAATTGGTGGTAACAAAGAGTTACTATTTATGTCATGGTACATCTCCAGTGGTGGAAGTACAATAGAGGGTTCCATTGCATTTGGAGAGAGTTGTGGTGTATTAAAGTTAAAGTTTTTGTCATACAGCTCCAACCTGGAAAAAAAAACTATTAAACATCACTCTATAGCCCTGAAAGTTAAAAAAGCCATAAGCCATAGCCTTAGTATGTAAAAATATAATCCTGAATTACTTTAGCCTCAATAATTCTAACTTAAATACTTAAGATTAGTTACACAACTGTATTCTTTGCTACCATAGAAAAATGAGGAAAAACATAATAAATTTACAAACTATTGAATAATAAGTTACTCAGTTATGATATTAATTGTTCAAACATTGTAAGAGAATTGATTTCAAAGGTCCAAGTTGGCCTAGACATATGCAAAAACAAACATACAGAATTTTCTGTAGGAGTCCTACCTTTCCACTAAATCAGCTTCCCTTTCCACTAAATCAGCCCCTCTTCTCTTTAACTCAGCTTTGAGTTCAAGCACGCTCCAAGTAGCATACAGTTTCGCATCCATGTTGTCGAATAATCGACAGTAGTCTCCCATATGCAGTATAGCAAATAATACCACACCAACATGTTTGCAGTGTGCTTCAGTACCTGCTCCGGCAGGACATTCACAATGACATTCCTCAATACCACCCTGGTCATCTATCTTGATGTCAACTTGATAAGAAAGTTTTTTCATTGTCTTCTGGACAAATCCTTTTATATAGAAGTATCCACCGACAAATGCAGATCTTATCAATAAGAGGAATCTGGCTTCATATAATTTCTCTGACGCATCGGTTTTTTTGTTGAATCTGCAAAATTACAGAAAACTTTAGTATTCTTGTAAAATAGCAACAATCATCACAATAAATTAAAACCATTAATTATAGATTTACCTTTCAAAATAATATCTAATAAATTGTCTTTCAATTGGTGGTAACAAAGAGTTACTATTTATGTCATGGTACATCTCCAGTGGTGGAAGTACAATAGAGGGTTCCATTGCATTTGGAGAGAGTTGTGGTGTATTAAAGTTAAAGTTTTTGTCATACAGCTCCAACCTGGAAAAAAAAACTATTAAACATCACTCTATAGCCCTGAAAGTTAAAAAAGCCATAAGCCATAGCCTTAGTATGTA
Source organism: Colias philodice (assembly GCF_061535455.1). Lineage (NCBI taxonomy): Eukaryota > Metazoa > Arthropoda > Insecta > Lepidoptera > Pieridae > Colias > Colias philodice. Next base: position 3,693,317 of record NC_143091.1, on the reverse strand, counting down.
TAAATATAATCCTGAATTACTTTAGCCTCAATAATTCTAACTTAAATACTTAAGATTAGTTACACAACTGTATTCTTTGCTACCATAGAAAAATGAGGAAAAACATAATAAATTTACAAACTATTGAATAATAAGTTACTCAGTTATGATATTAATTGTTCAAACATTGTAAGAGAATTGATTTCAAAGGTCCAAGTTGGCCTAGACATATGCAAAAACAAACATACAGAATTTTCTGTAGGAGTCCTACCTTTCCACTAAATCAGCTTCCCTTTCCACTAAATCAGCCCCTCTTCTCTTTAACTCAGCTTTGAGTTCAAGCACGCTCCAAGTAGCATACAGTTTCGCATCCATGTTGTCGAATAATCGACAGTAGTCTCCCCAGAATATGTTTTTTTTGCTTTGTTTACACGCTTCAAGATTGTCAAACTGACGCCATTAAGAACAACCGTACGCAGCGCCATCTGAGATTAGTTTTATCTTGCCATCCCCATTGGTGGCAGCCGTAGACAGAGAAACCAATAGACAAATTGATATCTTATGTCGCATTCACACAAGAAAAAGAGCAACTTATGCCGGTGTTGTGTAAAGAAATGAGAGAGAATGATAAAATTTTTTGTTTCACCCAGCGTGCCGCTTTTTTCAAGAATAGCAACCTACTTTGATAAACAAAGTTTGACAGCTAGCCATCGTCTTCCATAAAAATATAGTTTTTACATGTTTTAAGTTACGTAATTCATGGTATGTTTGGTTTCAAATGATTTAGACTTACTGTTAATACTTTGTAAAATAATACCATGGTGCGGTGTAGCGTTAAAGGGTGTAAAAGTGATAGTGGAACGAAAATGCCTGGATTGTCTTTTCACTCGTAAGTATACAACTCTTTATCAATTTATAGGCCTTCATGATATTTCAGCGTGTTAATATGTTGTGTATCACGTGCTGTTGACTTGAATACATTGTTTAAAAACCACAAAAATAACAATTATTAATTTTAACCTAAAAAAATTTGTGTTGCCAACTTTTCTACAAATTGTTACCCACTATTATGGGAAATAATAATATATATTCTGCAGTGTGTATTTAATTAAATATCTGAAGACTGAAATATTCAATGGCTTGTTCCAGTTTTCCTGAACCGGATAATTTACGACAAATTTGGATTGTAGCTACAGGATGAACAGATTGGAAACCAAAACCGAAGGTTAGAAAGTATTACGTCAATCACCACCACCGCGACGCTGCCCCGCCGAAGACAATGGACACTCTTGGTTCCAACATTGAACCGGAGGGTTGTAGTTAATTAAGTTAGAGATAATTTAAATGTAATTTTTTTAATTACAATAAATTATTATTAAGTAAATTTCGTTTTATTTTGCGCCTTCGCGGGTCGGTCAATATAATTAACGTGTGTACATCTGTTAATACTTACGAAAATAAACATTCTTTTATTTTTTTTATTTTATTTTATAAAAAATAAAACATAATATCGTATTTTATTACAAATAAACAATCGAGTTTTCATCTACATTATCATTACATACACATTTTCATATGGGATTATGATAATGATATATATTCATATTATATAATATACTAGCTTTCCGCCCGCGGCTTCGCCCGCTTTGTCTAAAACATAATAAATTATATAATAATAATTAATAATTATATGTATAATAAAACCAATTCCTCTTGAATCACTCTATCTATTACAAAAAACCGCATCAAAATTCGTTGCGTAGTTTTAAAGATTTAAGCATACATAGGGACAGAAAAGAAAAGAAAAAGCGACTTTGTTTTATACTATGTAGTGATAGGTATTTTGTATATACATAATATGTATTACCCATCTAAAAGTAATATGTTTATAATATACTAGCTGCGCTCCGCGGTTTCACCCGCGTGGCTCCACTTCTGTTGGTCTAAGTGTTATGGTACAATATAGCCTTCCTCGATCAATGGGCTATCTAACACTGAAAGAATTTTTCAAATCGGAATCAAAGTAGTTCTTGCGAATATCCCTTCCCTCCTCACCGTCACCCTGTCCCGCACTACGCCTCCTCATTGTATTAAACAGTATAGGTCTACTATTTTCTGTAAATTGACACTTTTAAAAATTCATTATATCTTTTGAATGGAATATCGCGGACTTTTTTGTAGATATTGGTCCATTCTATAATACCGTAGAACATTTATTTGTTCTATTTTCAATAGATTCCGCAGCGCACGCGATGACAGAATTTTTATTAAGGATATATTATTGCATTTTTGGAAAGGATCTCTAATTTTTTTGAAAATGCAATATAGCCTATGTTGCTCAGTGAAGATGCAGCTTTCTAATGGTGAAAGAATTTTTGAAATCGGTCCAGTAGTTTATGCGTGAAAACCATACATACATACATACATAATTACAAACATTTCCTCTTTATAATATTAGTATAAATTAGTTTATACATGTAAGTAATGTGAATATCTCATTATTATCCACTTATGTTATGTGAATAATGATAGAGAGATATGTATCTTTCAAATTGCGGGGTAAATTTTCCCTCACATGGTAACCCTAAATATTGTGACGTATTCTTTTTTATCTCTTTCTGCGACACGCATTGCCGGTGTCTATTGGATTCTCTGTCTACGGTGGCAGCGCTCGAGATGAGACGGGAGATCGGTCCGTCTCTCTCTCGTTATACCTGCGATCGCGCTCGTGAGGTTTTGGTGTGACACAAGTTTCTGAACATGTCACCCGACTAAAATGATTTTAAAGACGTTATCACGTCAAAAAATCAAACCAAATAGCACGAGAGAAGACGTAAAGAAAAAAATTAATTCCATACGAACAAATTTTCGGAAAGCTTAAAGATTTAATTCAATTGAATTTTGAATTAAATTAATTTAATTTAATTAATTAAATTAAACAATAATTTAATTAAATAATAATTTAATTAATTAAATTAAATTAAATTATTAATTTTTTTCTCATCCAGTCCTTAATCCATCGTTTCTTTCTTGATTGCTTTTTTTTAGATAGTAAAATTAATGCAATACTCAATGCAACGATTCTTTTCTTTCCATTCATTATGTTAAACGTGCGCACGTAATCTAGCTGCGGAACGACTGAGTCAGAATTCAGATTGTACCATGAAAAATTGCCAATAATATTGCGTAGTGTGCGGGGACCATATATTGATGAAGATTTTTGACAATCTTGCATTGACAATATTATTTTGTGTGTGCGGCTAGCCTTAATCTAAGGGCATACAGTTTTTATTAAGTAGATACGTTTATAATAAGAATCTAAATATAGGCACTTGGTAGCTTCAAATAATTAGAAGTAAAAAGATTTTTGGTGGAAAAGATGTTTAATTTAATAATTAATTTGTGTTTTCGATATTTCAATAAATGCTTCATTGTGTATTATAAGACTTTTTTTCTAATATTTTGAATAATTATACTTTTACGAATAATCTTAATTGAAAAAGGTAGACACAGACAAACTGGCATTTCCCACAGACAAACCGCATGTGCAGTTTTGTGGGACACTTAGAGCGTATACGCACTATGCGGGTAGCCGCATTGCGGGTAGCCGTCCGGCTGACCGCAAGCACAATTATGTACGTAATATTCATTTCTATGCGCACTGTGCGGTCTGCGGTAGCCGCATCGCAGTGCGCATAGAAATGAATATTACGTACATAATTGTGCTTGCGGTCAGCCGGACGGCTACCCGCAATGCGGCTACCCGCATAGTGCGTATACGCTCTTAAGTTATTGTAATAATTTGTAAGAATAATTTTAAATAAATAAAATAAATAATGTACACCTTTCTTTTTCAATTACTAAGTTGTTTGGAAATCTAAATTCTTATTTATTTGTAAGAAATGTAATTTTCACACGAATAGCTAGAGATAATATTTAAATTAAATTATTGCCATGTAACATAATGTACCGCTTTTAGCATGTGACATTTGCTGATTTGCATCAAAAAATTGTTTCCTGTCATTATGACAATGTCACTCGAATCAGTCATAGAAATCTTGTCAAAAAAGTTTGCCTTTTGATTTTCAAGGGAAAAGTAATATTTACAGTAAAGTTTTATTTAGTTGGTGAGTTAAAACTATCTGGATTGTGTTTTAATATAATTAAATTATTTTTCCACGTCGAAAAATCATTCTTAAACAAAAGCTTTTAAAACTTTTTAGCATCTACAATGACGACCTGAATTGATTTGAATCACAATGAAAGTTATTAGTTGGGAGTAGGCGAGGTGTAAAAAAGAAAATAAAACATTTTGAGGTGAACGACTAGAATCTGAATGACGAAATGGCGGAAAATGGGCCATTTGTCGCAAAACCGGCTAGGGGGTGGCTTCACCCAGACTCTGTTTTGGCAAGCGATGGAATCACTTACGCAGTGCGGGTAAGACAACTGCATAATTTATTCATTCAATTCAGTGTTTAATTTTATTTGAGGTAATAACAATTTTATATTTATAGTACATAGGATGCATGGAAGTTATGACATCAATGAAGAAATTGGATTTTGAAACAAGATCACAAGTAGCCAAGTGAGTATTCACCAATGTCTATCTTTTCATGATTTCTCAAATAGAATATAAACTTTTACATGTGAATTTTGCAGAGAATGCATTGCCAGAGTGTGTGCAGCTGCAGGCTTAAGAACTGCAGATAAAAAGCGTCGTATATGCCAGGCGGCGGCGTGTGCGCTTGCTCCCAGGCCAAGGATGTCACATTCTGGTTCTAATGTGGCCCTCACAGTGTCATCGAGAGCAATAACACTAGCTGCATTGGAAGGTGGTGAAACAATCGCTCGTCATGATATGCCACGAGTTTCATTTGCGTCCGGTGGAGATCAGGTTTGTTCATAGAAATTCTAAATGCTTATAGGTATATTCTTATGCAACTTTCTGAAGTCATTTAGTTATCTGACAGTAAAAACATAAGGTTAATTGGGTCAATGATAGATCTGTGAGACATTGTCTATATATGTTTTGTTCTTAGTTGATAAAAAAACAATATGTATTGTTCTTGATCATGTCATTCAGGATACAATGAATGTTGTAAGAAGGTAAAAATGTATTTTTAATCAAATTATTTATAAAATCTTAATAAAATCTATACTTAATTAAATCAAATCAGATCTGTATCACATGCTATCTCAATCTTCATTATCACTACAAATTTTCATAAGAAAATTACAACAAAAATATCCTAAATAGCCTGCTGTTCAATAGCTGCCAAAATCAAAGTAACTTAAGTCTTATTATTAGATAATCTCTTCTCTCATATCCTGTTTAATTAATGAAACAGCATAGCATTTCTTACCCTATAAGAGCAGATGATATTTAATAAAAGGAAAGAAATTAATAATTAAGGAATAAAACCTAGACTTGATATACAAGCAGTTATCTTTGTATAATATCTAAAGATATATCATATAAACTGTAAAATGTCGTCAAACTCAAAAACTTATAGTCATTGTATTAAAATTTGTGCTAATAATATGTCTCTTAAACAGGACTCACTAGATTTTGTAGCGTATGTGGCTAAATCAGCACCGCCCACTGAATGGAGAGCTTGCTATGTGCTTGAATGTGGCGGGCGACTAGCTCAAGATGTTATAGCCACTATTGGACAAGCATTTGAACTGAGATTTAAGGAGTTTCTTACTAAGCCAAATTCGTAAGTACTTTCTTGTGATTGATTTTACGCAGTGTTATACCTTTAGAAATTAAAGTCACACACAATAAACAAAACTGCACAAATAAATCTCGTTTAAAATCCGTTAAAATATTTAATATCCAAATTCATAAGTTATATTTTTTTAAGATTAAATCCCATATAGCCATATGTGGTAATTTCCTTATAGTATTATGATTCATGGAATTCTCGAAAAAAAGGTGTAAAGAATTCCAATATATTATAGCAATGAGTCATGTATTGCTGTGCATAGATCAATAATGATAAATAAATATCAGTCATGGATTTCTCAAAAATAATGATTGAAATAAATAAAGAAAAAATTTTACATCTCTATCAATGTAATAGATGCGTTACCTTATATTTTAAACTTGGCATATTTATAAAATTTTCCCCAGATTCAGTACTAATTTATAAGCATATTTAATTAAGAACTCTAGTAAACATTGTCATTTAATTAACAAACTGGTTAATGCTTGAGTCATTCATATAAAGCATGAGATTGTTTTTGTCATGAATGTCTAAATAATTGCATTAAAAAATAAACCAAGAATTCTTGACAAAAACCGGTCTTATTGTAAGCTATAAAACCAAAATTACACTAGCTTTCTGCCAGCGGTTTCGCCCGCTTTGTCTAAAACCTAATAAATTCTCTCTCTTGAATCACTCGTATCTATTACAAAAAACCGCATCAAAATCCGTTGCGTAATTATAAAGATTTAAGCATACATAGGGACAGAAAAAGCGACTTTGTTTTATACTATGTAGTGATTATTTTCACAACCTGATTTCCCTTATCATGAAATAATTCACAGGATAAACATAAACGGCTCTCGTGCGCTGAGCACAGCAGCGAGTGACGTCACATGCCTAGAGGACAGAGAGTACTACAACGACATGCCGGACAAGATCCCGCCCGAGCCAGTGCCACCGATATCTCAGCATAGACACCCACCGCCTCCTCCGCTAGCCTCGTTGGCGCCTATATCCTCGTGAGTTCATTGTTTTTGACGTGACAACGTCTTATAATTCGATAGAGCCGGCTGCACGCACGAAAAAACATGACTCATGCGGCGTTACCTCGCTCTGAGGCGTTCCATGTTAAGGCTTGATGTGCAAGCGAGAGCGCGAAACGAGCGACAAAGAAGCACAATCGGACGTTGTCACGTTCAACTATCGTCAGTAAACCGACTTTACAGACAACCAATTTTTTATTATTAACTCGTATATAATACTAGCTGCGCTCCGCGTGGTACCGCTTCTGTTGGTCTTAGCGTGATGATATATAATAAGCCTACTTATAGCCTTCCTCGATAAATTAATGGGCTATCCAACACTGAATTTTTCAAATCGGTCAAGTAGTTCCTGAGATTAGCGCGTTCAAACAAACAAACTTCAGCTTTATAATAATAGTATAGATTTGTAACTAACATAGTTATTATTCAGTTTACAAATGATATGGGTAATGTACGTATTGAAATTGAATATGTGTAATTCATTTTATAATATAAACAAGGAATGAGGATAATATTATGTTTGTATTGATAAATGTGATGTTCTGGATGTGTTGTGTTTGATACATAATAATATGTCGTGTTCTTACTTAAAAGTTATCTAATATAATACTTATTATGCTTCCATGTGTTTATTTCAGTTGCGAAGAAAGTGTCCGACACTACGTAAACCAGACTCCGCCTCCCAGAACGCCGCCTACTGCACTACTACCCAACCATCACACAGATATTTTCGATATGCGTAAGTATTGATTTAATAATACTAAATATTTAAGGAGTATTTAGAGTATTTATGGGATAAATGGAATTACGGCTGATTTTTCAATCCTTGGTTAAAACTTATTCGTCGAATAATGTATAAAACTACCATTTTAAAAACGTATTCTAATTGCCCTTATTTGACAGTTTACGTGACATTTTAATATTATCGTGTAATACTTTATTGCACGAATAAGTTTTATCCAAGCATTGAAAAATCGGCTCTTAATCTATAAAATGATTATCTTCTTTTATGGATTTCTAGCAGAAAACAAGTATTTTTTCAAATTGTTACTCCTAATTTTAATAAACAAACAAACCTTTCTTCTTTATAATATTAGTATAGATAGCTATGTCTATCTCGTTCCAGAACCGTTCACAGCGGCACCGATGACGTCATCGTCCCCGTCCCCCGCTACTTCCCCCGGAGCGCCTGAACCCGAGCCATTAGGGCCAAGTGCACAAGCGGCCCTGTTGGCACGTGAGCCCTGGTTCCATGGGGCTATATCGAGGAGTGCGGCAGAACGGGTAAGTGTAAAGTGTGACGTCATCAAGCGAGTGAAAGTACACAGTTACCTAAATGAAGTGGTAAAGCTGCTGGTTCGCGAGATTTAATTTCTCGACACGGCGTAGTTTTGCGAATGAGTAACTTGTGTGACGTCACCGGAGCGCCGGAGACCGAGCTGATAGGGTCAAGTGTACAAGCAGCCCTTCTGGCACGTGAGCCCTAATTCCATGGTGTTATATCGAAGGGCGTGACGGAGCGGGTGATTGTAAAATATGACGTCACAAAGCATTTTTTTTAAGTTAAGCCTTCAGGCGGCGTTGCCGTCCCGCAAGCTTCATTGATGTCTCAAAAAGCGCAGTTATGCGGGTAGCTTGTGAATTATGACTTCACCAGAGAGTAGTTCGGTATGGTAAAGTGTGCAGACAACGCTATTAGCCTACGAGCCTTTGTTCCATAATCCATTGCGTTAGCACGGGTGCAAGTTACTAGCGTGTGAAGTCATGTGATTTGAATGGGCAACACTATCTTTTATGAATGACAAATTACCAATAATGGAACAATCTCAACAAACATTCAGATAATATTTTTGAAGTGAAACTTCTTTATCGGGGTTGGACAAAAATTTAGTGTAACATTTTTGCGTTACGCCGTACGCGTGACATTTTCGCGTTACGCCGTACGCGTGACATTTTTGCGTTACGCCATACTCGTGACATTTTTAAGGTCATAAAGAAGTTTCACTTCTTGCGTGTGTACTCTAGTACACGCATACATTTTTTTTTAATAATATCCTAAAGAACCGGGTACAAAAAGGTGCATATAATTTTTATATTTATAAATAAGCGAAACATAATTTATAATTTAACCTATATAATTTCTAGCTGGTAGTAGAGGACGGACAGTTCCTGGTGCGCGAGTCTAGCGCGTGCGCGGGCCAGTTTGTGCTGACGGGCGCAAGGCGAGGTGCTCACAAGCATCTGTTACTTGTGGATCCTAATGGCGTGGTGAGCATAACGCCTTTATAGTCCGGGATCCATCGCCCATTTTTGCAAGTGATTACTATCAAGCTAATTTTTCGTGAGTAGCTTTATTTTGATGAGATGCCCAATAATTTCATGTACGAAACTCTCGATTGTGGTAAACTAATATAATTGTTATATAATTCAACAGACATATTGTCCTACAAATTGCGTAATAAATGTTTGAGAACCGTCAATTCAAAAATTTTTATCCTTGTTACCTCTGTAAGCACAATCGAGAGTTTCGTACATGAAATTATTGGGCATCTCATCAAAATAAAGCTACTCACGAAAAATGAGCTTGATAGTAATCACTTGCAAAAATGGGCGATGGATCCCGGACTATTAGTATACCTACGCATTCGTATGCGGCAGCGAAACAACGAAAAAACTGTAAGTAGTGTGGCAGGTTTTCGCATATGATATGTCTCACTCTAGCACATAGATAGATAAAATAGTTGCGTCCTTGTCAGTATTGTTTCGCAAGGACCTGCGAAATGGCCATTACACAGACGCATACGTTTCGCTAGTGATGTTTCGCATCGCAAAGCGTCAGCTCGCGATCTGTCGGTGAGGACAGATTTTCGCACCATGGATGCCGAAAATACTGAATTATTTTTGCATTATATTCGAGATTATCCCGTATTATGCAATTGGACACGCAGATTATAAAAATACTTACAAAAATTACGTCTGCACCTGCAGTCGTCGAAAATTACATTGGCATATCATTGCGAAAAAGTTGCGAAAACATTGCTGTGTACTAACGTTCCGCAGATATTTCGCTACGCAGTAATTCCGCAGAGACTCGCTGCCGCATACGAATACGTAGGTGTACTAAAGGCGTACATACATACATACATACATATAACAGACAGTGTACAGATGGAAATACGGACACTATACACACATGGATGCACACAGACGCATCTATGCACACGCATAGACAAACTCATACTTAAAACTGCAATTGTGGATGCTGTGTTATTTTTTTACACGAATTACACACAAATATATATAAACTGAATAAGCCAGTGGGTTATTTTTATGTGGGTTTGTGTTACAAGAAAACGAAGAATATTAGATTTTAGAGAATCAGTTCGTGTCTTTTATTCATGTCATTTTCATGTCGTCTTATATGTACTCTTTTCTCAATTCATCCTAAAATTAATAAAACATATTTTCAAAAATCAACTTTAATTTGAAAAATTCGAACAGGCACACTATTGTTTAAAATGCAAGTTGCAAAGCCAATTAAACTTATCAATGATTTCCAGGTACGAACCAAAGACCGCGTGTTCGAAAGTGTACCGCATCTAATAAAATACCACTGCACCAACGAGCTGCCCATTGTGTCTGCTGATTCAGCACTTTTGTTGCGTAAACCCGTTCTGCGATCTACATAAATGTTATAAACTTATAAATATAGGACGAAATATAATCGATATAGTTATACGGGGCGAAGAAGACAATGTAACTTGAAAATTATGCGTATATGTATTGTTTAACCAAAGAAAGTTTAAAAAATTTAAGTGACTGAAATTGAAAAACTGATTCTAAATCTATGCATGCGTGAGTCTATATTTCTTCCTTTTTTTTCAATTTGTTACCTTATCTAATACTTAAATGGCTAAATATTTAAATTTGCTCAACTCAATGCGTAAATAGTATACATACTATAAGAATATAAGCCGTGTAAAGCTGTCATATTGTCTTCTTTGCCCCGTATAAACTAAGAATTCACAAGGTACTTAAAGTGTTGTTTATACAATTTATTCTTTATTATAAAAGACATAAGGGTCAATGTAAAGTACTGTTATGCATTTAATTTAATAATATTCACGGAATATTAAACAGGTATTTTAACCTTGTATTGTAACATTTTTTCCACAGAATCGATCGCGACAAATCGTATTTAAAATGTATGTAATTTTAAATACTTATAATATTTAGAAAAATAAAGTAAAAGATCGTGCGTTCCCTGTGTATTTAATTTCACTGAAATATTTACTCAAATGTGCACCTTAAACTTTAAGAAATAGATATGAAAATTGTATGAAACTTTAGTAGATTCAGAAGTGGGATGATTTTTTTTAATGCTTTGTTTTGTATTCCGTGATGAAATATATGCATTTTATATTCTTTGACGTGTAGATAGTATATTATTATGTTCCCTTACAATATTAATATAATATCCTTTATATAACTTACTTATTTTTCAAGAAAATGCGACGTTTTTGGTTATTAATATCATTTAAAAGTAGGTAGAAAAAGGCACAGATGTTTAGTGTAAAAATATCTCTATAGTTTAGATGCTCAAAATTAAAAGCGCGCAAACTTTTCTCGTTAAATCTAATAAATGTTTTAAATGTTAGTTCTTGGAAAGTTGCACAATTTAGCGTTAGAATAGCGGACCAGCTAATAGAAGTGCTTATAAAATGTTATCCTCGTTCCACATTAAATATTTTGAATGCAATTGAAGAGACATTTTCTTGATTAACACATAAAAAAATTGTCAAGCACAAAAATAAATCCATATTAGCTATTGCTACTTTCCATTTGAAATTGATCCTTTGCTCCAATAGTAGGTAACCTTATGAAACATTAAAAAAGTCTTGTAGGGTAGAGAGAGAGAAACTTATCGTTTAAATCTATAAAAACTAAAACCGCACAGGTCCCATATACGAATTATTATTAATATGTATAACCATTAATACATATTATTAAAGTGAAACTTTTATTACATCGTCTCAAACTTTTTGGTCTGTGTAGCGCATGTCGCGTGTATCGCGGCTGCCGAGTAGGTATACCTACTCGGCAGCCGACCGTCACGCGACATGCGCTACACAAAGCAGTGTTCGGAACCGTTCGAACAGTTTCACTTTTACCGTGGTTTCATAAAACCACACAACATTTTTTGTGTATTTAAATGTTATCGTATTTTGTATCAAAGTAAAACAAAATCTGATTATGATGTTGTTAGTGCATTTACATAACGAAACTTATTTTCTCAAATAATACAGGCCTAATTTTTTTGCAAAATGTATATTTTTATTTTTATTGTTAAACAAAGTTGTATGTTAAAAGGCCTCTTTTAAGTAATTTATATACAAATTATAATATTATTAAGCACTGATAATTATTACATTACTTAATCAATAGATAATCATGTTAAAGTTATAAAATTATTTGTTATAGTTTCATCGAATTATGTCTTCCAAATGATAAATTAATGACATTTTCATTTTTAATTCTCATATGCATATTATTTATAATTGACCGTAAACCATTTTATACGTAATTTTATGTTTAAGACATATGTATATAAAAATAATAATAACATTGCATTTTAATATGTACAAACGGAGGTAACGTGCATGCAGGGAAAAAACAAAAAACGGAATTTTGTTTGTGTTTGTAATTATTATATAATGTGACGTAAAGTGGGATTATAGTAAAGATTTTTGTGAAAGTTTGACAGTAAAAAGTGAAGAATGGAAGTAAAAATCCTTCGTAACAACTACATACACAATCAACGATGATTTGTAAATCCGACCTTAATTCATAGTAATAAGGTTGAATTTATTTCGCGTGTACTGACAAACCATGGTTGATGGTAGTAATATGTATTGCTTTTGGTACGTTGATTTAATACCTAAAAGTAATGCCAATAAGCTTGATTCTGCTTCAATTTTGTTCCTTTCTTGAGGACAGGTTAAGTTCGTTTTATAGGATTGTGTATCTAGTTGTTTTAAAGGATCGAAGTCAAAAACCCCACACATAATAATGATGATTGTTACTATTAGGTATCAAATATTTTATTGCTATTTTATTATAATTATAGCTAATGTATTTTCGTTAGGTGTAAGATCAGTTTAACTCGATAATTTAAAATGTATAAATGATTATGTGTAATCACAATGCCAAACGAGAGAATTTTGGAGAAAAATTTAGTTTTCTAATCATATACGACATATTTTTATATGATCTGCATTTAATTTGTATTCATTCCACGCTCTCTTAATTAATTTTAAATTATACATAATTATTGCACGAATTTTTAATGTTTGTATCATGTATTTTAAGATAGTTCACAATATAAATGTGACATAACTATAGGTGCTATAAAAGCTTACTTAAATAAATACCATTATATTAAACTGTATACATAATTATCTGCGTGATGATATTTTATCATAGGACTGAATAAAAAGGTGGCTCGATTTCCTCCGATCGATGTTAAGGAAATGAAACATGGGTTAAATAATTGCAATTTCACAAATGAATACCCTATTTATATAAGAACGCCTAACTAATGTTAATAAATTTACCATCTTAACGAATCGTGTAAACACAGTTTCTTAACATATCCATATTGAAAGTTACTATTATAAATTTGCTCGATTTAGCTAATTTTATTGAATTCATGTACATGATTTTTTATTACATTTACGTGGATCTTCCTTCCGTCTATCAATGCCTTGTGATTTGTAACATTGTGTCATTCTTTATGCTTTAAGATTTCTGTGACTGCAGAATTCCTTTCTTATCATAAGTATAGTATTTTTGCATTATTCATTGCACTTGATGTTGAATCTTAGTAAGCCTAAGATATATTTAGACGTTTTTATTTAATGTATTACGTATGTGATGTAGTAATAAAGAATATCAATGTAAATGTTGTTTTTCTTACACCTCTCCGTCTTCAGATACCTAAATGACAATTCCTTTCCTTGACTTGAAAGATAAATTTTTGTCTCTATGATCTATAGAGGCTATTTTGTATTATTCACATTATTTGTACACAGTATGTATGAAAAAGAGAAAATATCTATATTATATGGATAATGAAATGATCAAATGAATCTATGCCAGCATAGTACAATCATCCTCCGAAACTGCTGGACCGATTCTTCTAACATATTGTGTGCCTCTTAAATAGATATGAGAATCTGCCAAAATCTATTTTTCATAACCCTAAGTGTAAGGCAGAGTAAGGCAGAAAAACGTTTGCCGGGGAGCTAGTATTTATCTATCTACAGCTAGTCTGATAAAAGAAGATTGTCTCCCTCACTGTTAAAAATTACAGAAATATCTAAAAATTATAGAAAATTGAAAGTGAAACTGGTGAGCAATCCATGTATAAGTAAAAATATAATATTCATAGCCATAGTACTCGACTACCTAATCTGAAAAATGATTAATGTATGCGTATGTACAATTTTATTGGTAGTGTTAATGATGGATCTTTTAGAGTAGATGGTAAAGAAAATATATGTGAGAAAGCAAAAACCTTGCACTTGTTCTTTTATAATTAATTCCTACACTTCCTTGTACTGAGATCTATTTCATGAAAAGAGGTTTAGATTTAGTGGTTTGAATATGACAGCTAGAAATACAAAGTATGTATTTAATATAACAAAATTATCAAAATCGATTCAGTGGTCAAGGGATGAAAGCATAACGGACAGTTATTATTAAGAGAGTAGTTAAATTATATGGATTTTGTTTCATTTCAATATTTTAGGACCGGTTTCACTTCTTACCGTTAGTGCATAATATTATCTGATAGCCTGTTTGACACTTTGAATTATATTTAAATAGATCATCTGTCAGATAAGCATAACAAAGAAACAGATCCAGAAATTGGCTAATATGTGTAAATTGCAGAGTTCACAAATTGTGGTAGGGTCCTAAACCCATACAAAAATTAAAAAAGAAGTTTGATAAATTGTTCTGTCTCATTTTGTACTTTTTCTCATTTCTCAGATTTATTTTTATGTCTTACTTCGTAAAGGGCGGTATATAGAGGTAAAATAAAAAGCAAAATCCATATTATTACATGTTTAATAAAAATTTAATATTACAGTATAAACAGTAAGGTCATACATGGCAGTGATGTTATAATTACTTATAGATACCGGTATTCGCTATACAATCCAACACTTCCGTATGCCAACACTGCGTCTCGGCTCTCGACGCGCGCAGAACACAATCAACATCGAATCTCACAACATACATAAAACTTCCAAAGAAATAACGACACCCAAGAAGCTTATATCTAATACACTGGAGATTTCAGTATGAACATTATAACTTGTAACAAGAAAATATGACCTTGAATGACGCCTGTATGTTTTTTATCCCTTTCACACCTAGGTAGTTAGTTAGGTGTGAAAGGGATAAAAAAACATACAGGCGTCATTCAAGGTCATATTTTCTTGTTACAGTTCATACTGAAATCTCCAGTGTATTAGATATAAGCTTCTTGACGACACCGCGCCGAGAACGAGCTTTCCTTTACTATCCATCTATCCATTCTAATTTACATCGAGCCAAAAATTACGCCTAATTTCATTACAATCCAATCCAAATTTTACTAAAGCCGATTTTCACAGACGCTAAATTAAAAATAACATGCAATAAAATTAAATATAACTTAGCATTTTGACCTAAATATTATGCACGATGAATCTGTACCGGACCGACACATTTCATTAAATTTCGATACAATAAAAGCCACGTCCGAATAAGTTAATATTAGCGTCACGAAATCGGCTCGCCCATCGTCCATTACAATTTAATACAGTCAGATCCCAAACAAGAATAAATCGTTTGAAAGTGCGATTCCCCAATTTGCCTACGCGAGTATAAAACATTCTTTGGGACATTTCAGCACTGTTCGCCAGACCCTCCTAAAACGCAGAGCCTCTCCGTGCCTCTCTCTTAGTGCTAATTCGCTATGCAGACTACCCTACTGAAGTCGAACGAGTCGTACAGACGAAATAAATAAATATGCTTCTATACAAAAATAATACACTTAACGTGGTGAACACTCGAGTACATGAGACCATATTACGGGCCGACCTCCGCTTTACAGAACCCTCCCTCCGCTACCCGGGAAACCGTCTCACGCTCGCCGTCGGAGGTCGCCGCTAACACTAACAGTTAACCTACTACGGCCGGCGAATCCGCCGTCGAATTGACTCGTCGTTACGAATATCTCACACAATTACAAAAGTGATCGAGGAGCGTGTAAAGTGTAAACCTTATCTAGTTACAAAATCGCGTCGTCCACAAAAATATTAATTTCGAGTAACAATTTTACAACCGAGCGCCGGGTATTAAAAATAGATCGCGACAAACGCCTATCACTACAGTTGGTCGTCGGGGATTCAACTAGCGTGCTCCTAGCCGGAAACTTAAACCGAGGGGGTGTTCGCGAGCTGCCGAAGTGCTCAGTCGGGCGTCGGCGGCGGAGCGGGCACGAGCTGCGGCACCGGGGTGTGCTGCGGGGCGGGGGGGTGTAGCGGCGCGGGGCGGTGCAGCGTGAACGCGTCGTACACCTGCGCCAGCTCCTCCATGTGGTGCTCCTCCAGGCACAGGAAGCCCTGCAGCGCGGGGCTGGCGCGGCGCGCGCACGCCAGGCAGTGCACCACGTGCCGCTTCTCGTGCTCGCGCACCAGCAGCGCGTGCCACACCTCGCGCTCGCACGCGCCGCAGTAGTGCGACGCCTCGCCGCGCGCGCGCCCGTGGAAGCGCACGGGCACGTGGCGCGCGCGCACGGCCGCCAGCGTGCCGGCCGCCGCGCGCAGCGTCTGCAGCAGGCACAGGCGCATGGCGCGGTGCAGGCGCGGGTCCGACACGCGGATGTTGCGCGCGAGGTTCCACGTCAGGTGCACCATCGGCACGATCGACTTGAAGTTCTCGATCTTGTTCCACTCGTAGCGCTCGAGCGCGAGCGAGTACTGGCGCGCCGTCAGCGGCCCGACGTTCCACGCGATGTTGTTGCACCAGCCGGTCGCCTGCACCCAGTGCACGCAGCCCGCGTTCACCCACACGAGGTCGCCGGGCCGCTGCGTGAAGCGGTACACGGGCACGCCGTGCGCGCGCAGCTCCTCCGGGTCCGGCCACCACGAGCCGTGCAGGTACGACAGGCCGTGTCGGTCGCACAGCTCCTTGACGCCGCCCCAGTACGCGTCCGGCACGCCGAACCACTCGCAGTCCCCCGGGCCGATGTTGATATTGATCGAGCAGAAGTTGTTGTTCTCCTGGTGGCCGGGCGTCCGGCTGCCGGGCACCTTCATGTACAGCTGCACCGTGTTCATGCCGAGGATGACGTGGCCGACGTGCGACAGCATGTTGGCGGCGGAGGCGACGCGCGCGAAGGCCGGCAGCTTCTGCAGCTCGGCCAGCTGCGGGCGCCACTTGCGCTCGTCCGACAGGTCCACGTTTGTGCCGAAGCGCAACATGCGCGCCCCGCGGCGCCGCTTGGCGGGCCCGCAGCCCGACTCGCGCCCGTCCGAGTCGGACAGCGCGCCGGCGAGCGGCGGGCCGGCGCCGCGCTCGCGCTCCTCGCGCAGCGACTCCTGGAACGAGCCCGCCTGGTACTGCGCGTACTTGCGCACGGTGGTGTGCGAGCGGTGCGAGGCGCAGGCCCACACGCGGCGGCGCCCGCTCGGGTCCCAGTTCTCGTCGGCCGACTGCATGAGCTGCGTGCGCACCTCGACCGCGTGGTCGGGCCACGCCTCGACGAGCGTCTTGGTGGAGAAGAGGCCGAGGTCGAGCTTGAGCGCGGCGGTGAGGCCGCGCACGACGGCGATGGGGTGCTTGAGGCAGAAGTCCTGCAGCTGCGGCGAGAAGGCGTCGCGCTTGGACTCCACGTACACGAAGGGCGCGGGCGGGGCCAGCTGCTCGGGCGCCAGGCGCGGGGCGGGCACGCCGGGCGGTAAGGGCGGGCCCGCTGCCTCGCCCAGCACCGACCACGAGGACGCTGTGCCCGCGTTATCTCTGCAAAATATGTCGCTCGTAAGTAAACCGCTCGAAGGTAAGTTTCAAATAAAAACCCACCGAATTAAAAAAATCATTGAAATCATACGGTAATCAGATTTACACCCACAAAAAATGTCGTATGTCCTATAGGTGACGGAGAAGCTTCGTACGATTTACAAACTTTCCTAAATCGATACATACAACAATAAAATAGATTTTAATCAACTTGACTGATTCTTATAGCAATGATTATTATTTTGTAATTATACCTCTCCGTCCATTAACAACTAAGTTCTCTGCACTCGTACGATTTTATCTGATTACCAAAATAATAAGGAAATCAATAAAAATAAGCTCAACTAAGCGCATGGGATCGATTGGAGGGTATCTACAATCTACACGCCGGTTCGGAACTCATCTACCGAGCAGACCCGGCAAGATTCTCGGCAGTTTTGAAGACATCGTGGCAAACAATTAAAAAATGCAAAGCATATAAAAACAGATACGAAACGCGTGGAATGTATAATTCCTTACATTTGTATAAAAAAAAAATTTTACACAAAATTCCTTACTTTTGTATAAAATAATGTTAATTCGTAATCAATATACAAAAAAAAATTGTACATAAAATTTGTTCACAATGGAACCGTGTAGGGTATTAAGGTGAAGGTTACCCAAATATAATACATAAATAGTATCATTAAAATGTAATGAAAAAGTTAATGTAATACTGTTCAAGAGTGTACATTAAAACAATGTTATAATTATAACTTATCAATTATCATACATATTAATCATTTCTATCATGTATACAAATTTTGTATTTTTCTTTTTCGATTATAGTCGATAGATTTTCGATTTGATTCTCCAATATTTTTCGTAATATTTATATCTGTATCTTTTTATATATGTTTATATTTTCATCTCATCTCCAGTAATTGTTTACTTTGGGTTCGTAATCTCAGGATGCATGAATGTCGCTAGTAAATGCTTTAATTACCGTTTTTGCTTCACTTTGTGTGAAGTTGGTGAAATTGCATCTGACGATTGTATAGGAGACCTATGAATTATATTAAATTGTAGCAAGCATGTGTTCTCAATATGTAACAATAACATTTTATACTATATTATTTGCATATAGTATAATAGTTTGTGAGTTAATGATCACATAAATTAGGACTTTGACTTATTTTTTTTTAAACCATTAAAATAATCGACAGTATACCACTAAAATACTCACAACCTTCCAGTTTTCGGATAACTATATTAATATGTGTCGAGTATGGGGAAAACACATTAGAATTATAAAAAATTATAATTTATAATACATAGGATTTGTTTATCCTAGCATTTTTTTTTGCGAACATTTATGTATTGAGACTCGTCGGTTAGCTTATAGTTTTAGTATGTCCAATATAAATCAGTAAAGGTCTTGTAACAAGTACGATATATTTTGACAAATTGCTCATAAAATCTTTTATAAATTTCCTAATAACTTTGTATTAATTCACAATCAAATGAAAATTTTAACCACGCTGTCTTTATAAGGTAAATTGTAAAGTCACGTCAATTCTAATCATTTACAAAACTCCAAAGCGTCCTAAGAACTATATCTACGAATTCATACCGCCTCCAACCTCTGCACCTAGTCCTTAACAACCCAAAACCATACAAAAATGCCCCAAAAAGCCAACAAAATCCGCCAATCACCATCCAGCACCTAAAAAACCACAAATACTCACTTGCAAGCGTCCAATATCTGTTTGGCCGTCATGCTGATGTTGAACGTGACCGGCTTCAGCGGGTCCGACTTTAGCGGCTCCAACTTCACTACCGCTTGGCGCCCGCCGAGCACCGCGTCGCTGTTTCCTGATTCTGTTGGACGAAATTGAACTTTAACTATTTGAAGTTATGGGTTAGTTTAATTAAAGGGGAAGGATCGAATCCTAAAATGTTTTTTGGCCATTAAATATATCGTTTTCATTTTGGCTGACTACATATTCAAGAAAGATATTCCATGGTATAAATTAATAAATAATAACTAAGTCTTAATGATCTTACAGCATCAGATAAATCATCTTGGTTTAAATTAATGTAAGGCGCGGGTCAAACACAAGCGGCGCGGGCGCGGGCGTGCCATAAGCGCGCCTCTTGAATCTGTTTTGCACCACGTCCTTCTTATACATTTTGTATGAAAGAATTTTGGAAAGGCGACGAGGCGGCACGCCACGGTTGCGCCGCGGGCGTACCGCAGGCGTACCGCAGGCGCGCTTCCCCCATCGCATCCAAATAGAGGTCAATTCACGGTCATACACAATCAAAAACAAATCGGGTGGTAGTAGACCGGGAGATACTGACACAAAATTTCGAGTCATTTGTCTGTTACAATTTTTACAAAAAAAAAAATTTGCAGATTTTCGGCGGTATGGCGACCATTTGGAATCGTCCGAAAAGTATGGCATGGCGATTTTCGTAAATGGCTGCACGACGATGGTTACCTGTGCAAAAGTGAGCCTGGTACAAATGGTTGAATTGTTTTTTTTAAATCAACACATTCGCGTCGGTATGGCGGGCTGTAAGTCACACCGGAAAAGTATGGCATGACACTACCGCCTACTTCTTTTTTATGGGCTATCGGTAAATTCTAAATTTTTTGTGTTACAAATCGTTTGACTTCGCTATTTTTCCGACGAGTTCGACTAACGCCCACGCGTCTAAGCCGCCGGTACCAGCGTTCACACCATCGTTTTTCTTTTTGTCATTGCGTACTAAGACCCCTGTAGAACCGCCATCCTGTTACAAATGACTCGAAATTTTGTGTCAGTATCTCCCGGTCTATAGGAGACGGTAGCCTGTCAGTCAAAAATGTGTTCTCTCTGTGTGGAATTATATAGAGCTGCTATTACATACCCTTCTTCGTTTTGTTTTTAAAGGTGAATTGAATTAATCGATGAAATGATTTACACAGGTGATGGCAGTAGGGAAAGTGAAAATGAAGAAGAGCATAATGAAAGTTCCCATGTATTTACAATGTCAGAAATAAAGATAATCCTGATTTTGATTGTGTTTTTTATTTATTTGTAATTGTAATAATATTGTGGAATGATCAGTACTGTAAATACTTTTGAACTGAGATTTTAATGATAAGATTTATATGGTTTAAATGTAAACCTGTGTTTGAAAACCATATTTTATCTATACTAATATTATAAAGAGGAAAGGTTTGTATGTATGTATGTATGTATGTATGTATGTATGGTTTTAGACCCTGAGAAAGAACATACGCTACCTTTTATTGCGAAATATGTACCACGGGCGAAGCCGGGGCGGACCGCTAGTACAATATAAATTTTGTGTTATTTTAACCTTCTTTTCTTCCATCATTACACCAGCACTACTTTAAAATTACTTTAAAAGTACTATAAAATTTTCCAAGTAAATTCCAACATTTTCAACAAAGATATATTTGCAATCGTGGGGTTATCCTCGCTATTTACTTACAAGGAATTATCAAAACAAAATCGTTACTTTCAAATTAATGTTAATCTCTTTTAGCACAAAAAACATAATTTTACTAAATTATGCATGAAGAAAATGCATTTAACCACTCTATATAAATATCATTTTCGGACGCCAACAGCGCGCCCGCGGTGCGCCCGATGCGCGCCGCGCCGCTTGTATATGTCCCGCGCCTAACAGAATCAGCGATACTGATGATCGTGAAGTCTTGTTAATATTGTTCAAACTTTTTACTGTTATATTTTAGAAATTTAATTTTTTTAAATACCTAATTTGTATGAAGGAAATGTTAAAATTAAATTATATTTTTTCAAATACGTAAGTACTTGTATATTGTTCTTGTTAACGTATTACTTTCACATGTTTTCGCGATGCCGGTATAAAACTTTTAACTTACACAAATCATAAATCTTAGACACCAAATATATTCACAATTGTGCATAACTAAACATATACTTCACATATGAATATTGTAATATGTATATGCAAATATTTACTCTGTACGTATACTTCCTATTCCTATCATAATAATAACTTTACATGATGTCATAGACCTCACTAATTAGCCACTCTTTCAAAAACATTCCTCAAACCGTTACATTTACATTGTTCCCACAAAATCATTTACTTTAAAACCCAAGAAAAATTATTTTAAAGAGAAAAATAGTACACTGCGCTTGCATGTTACATTACGTTATCTACACGCCAATTACATCGTAGGGAAACTGAACGGGCGTGTTAATCGCAACTCGCATCCGAGTGTCGCGATGTTAAAGAAACTCGTGTTTCGTTCAATCTGCATCGCGATAAACAGACCGAATCGCCTGCAATATGAGGGTTCACACGCACTTTTAACACGCAATTTATATAAATTATATTTAACTATTACCGACCGCGGCTTCGCCCGCTTTGTCTAAAACCTTATATGAGAACCTTCCTCGAGAATCATTCTATCTAGTAAAAATACCGCATCAAAATCCGTTGTGTAGTTTTATAGAAAAAGCACAGACAGTGGAAAGCGACTTTGTTTTATATTATTTGGTAAAAACACCGGAGTATGGACGTAAAATTTTAATTTTTATGAACAGCAAATACTCACTTTTAATTTTCATGTCAAACGAATTATGATATAACGTCAACATTGTATCAAAGACACGATTTTGTCACTGTATAATTTTTAATTAAAACTCCATGATGTATATAAAAACTCCGCGAATACTATCTAAACAAACGACATGATAATTACAAAACCGTATCGAACAATTCCCGATGTTACAACATTTCTAATAATTTTATCATTTAACCTATTTTACGCGATATCACTATGATTACATAACGTATACTATTTCAATCAGCAGAGAACTTCAGAGCTACTTATAACAAAAGGAAATCGTATCCCAATTGTGTTAAAATGTTTGCATTATGTTTGTGTTCGTGACTTCACTTTGTGTGTGTTCAATCACTTTACTAGAGCATATAATATTACATATTTACATATTTTTTAATAAATACATAATCCAGAGTTTTATCAATTTATTTAGGCCCATATATCATAAAAAGTCATTATATAAAAAAACCATTGATATATTTAATGTATAAAAACAGGCAGCACACGATAAACTATAAACACGTGTAGCTTTGAATACAAAATGCAACATTCCAAACATTAACAATGTATCTAAATGCAAATGAGGAACAAATACTTTGCCTATAGTTTAATTAATATGAATGATTTGTGAATGGATTTATATTGTAAATGTAAATAACACATAAATTTATATGCAAAATTAAATAAACATATTCAATTTCAATAAATAATTAATATTTGAATTTCAGTTTGATAAATTGTAAATCTCTCGTAATTTGACCTGATTTTGAGATATCGCATTCGATACTGCGCTGATTTTATTGATAAATAATGAAACAACTAATTCCTATTTTCCAATTGAATATATCATTAATTTAATTTAAAATTATTAAATATGATAATTCTGCTGTAACACATTGTTCTTAATATTATTACACTGGCTCTTATAAATTAAATAAAAATATGTTTTATAATACAAAGTCTTTGCATTTGTATTTGGCTTTGCCCCGATTCAACATTACCAAGAACGGATAACAGAAAATGGCTCTAACTTATATGGCTTTCAAATGGGGTCACATAGATATTGTAGCAAATGCTTTATGTTTATGGTATGTAAGCGGTAACGGTATTGAATATTTTGTTTTATTGCAATAGAGTACGCGTGTTTTAACAATTTATCATATATTTTTAATAATCTGTATGAGTATATAAAAATTAGGATATTGTTAGGTAATTGTACATAATACCGAAAAAAATCATTCAAAAATCATTCGTGCATTCTTGTTCAAGTTCCATTTCAAAATATTTATAAGGTTTATTAGCTGTTTAAACTATTCCTTTTATAAAATAATAAGTGTAAGAAAATTTACGATAGTTCGTTTAAAAAAAATCACATTTTTTAATTATCATATTAAGTTTGATCACTTGTGAATTTTACTACAGACTGATATAATATTATGTTCTATTTCGAAAATCATGGAAATAATAGTGTAAAACTAAATTTTTGGAAAAACCCTTCCTTCTACAATCACGTCGATTATACATAAATGAATTTCCTTCCCGTTAAATAAAATTATGTTTTGATTGATACCTAAACGCAAACAATTTCTACCGGAAAAATAAACAATTTGTGTTGGTATGAAATAAATCGATATTTGCCAGGAAGGGTGGAACTTATTCTAATTATTGTTTGATTAGATTGATTGCAGTTTAAACTTAATACGGTCATTGAAATTATAAAAGAACCTATTTGAAAATAACTTTTAATTGTCTTAATAATAAGTACTTTTAGATCTACACTACAATCTTTGTATTTAATCTCAATGTATCTATTCAAAAATTGTTTACAGTTCTGTAAGAGATGTAAATACATTTTTCATGTACTTACAAAAATATTTTTCTACACCGCGACCGTATCTATCCATGGTATTACTTACACTGTAACTTAAGAACGGCTAAACCGATTTGGTTAAAAGTTTAACACCAGAAGACTGATATAGGATAGTTTTTATCCACATTTTTTTTAAATACATTACATCCGGCGAACAGCTAGTTATTTATACTTATATTAAAAAAATTTAATATATTACTCACTCATAGCGGGCTCCTTTTTAATATCTGGTTGTGTATCTGAGAACTTCTTAAGTAAATCTTCAGCGAGCGACTCCGCGTTGTCGCTACCGCTCGTCGCGGTGGTATCGCTTTTCGCTACCTGGCAACATTAGAAAAAAACAAATTTAAATCCACGTTCCAAATTCAAATTTGACATTTCAAAAAGAAAAACTATCTTGAAAAAAAATTGACTACGTTCGAAATTCAAATTCACGTAGACGATGACTATAATAAAATTGACATGTTAAAAAAAAAGCACAAATTTGTTCAAGATAGTTTTTCAAATAACGCTCTTAAATTTAGGGACCTAAAAACCTGCCGCCGTCTTAATACTAAAGGGGGGGAGGGATAAGGATTTTCTCTTATTTTAGATACAAACCGCTCGCGATCTCGCCGCTTGAGACAATCTGTATTGTTGAAGAAGCTGTTGCATCATCGCCTGAAACAATATAATATTATAGTTACCATATTTCAAGTAAAACAATACATAAATAATAACCATATTATCTAATATTTTTGCTAACAAACATTCATAAAGTACATAAACGTCCACAAGATACATGAAAACGCATAAAGTTACGCTCAAACGTAATCACATAAAACACAACGCTATATAAATAAGCCACTAATTGACTTAAAGTTACAACGTAATACAACTTTCCCAAAGGAACGCGGGTCAAGAGGGTCTGAGTTTGTCGATAATTTGTTTCTCTCAATCAATTCAATCAATTTCACTAATTGAATGGGCATCTTGTTACCGGTGCTATATTCATGTATAAAATCGATACATATGAAATTTGGTACGATATTGTATGGAACAAAAATATTATAATAAGTGCATGTATTTTTAAATTAAGACTTTATTAAAAGATTAACCGCCTGGCGATATAGTCTATTGCCCTGTTGACGTAAGTATACAAAACAGAATTATCAAAATATTATACAACGTTACAATCTATTGATAAAGAAGTTAAAATTTATCTCCAGAAAATTTTTCTCTTGCTACAAAATAAGATCTATTCCCTTAATTTGTTCAAAACCGTTCCAGCAGTACACATCTCTACAAAAAATCACAAAATATCCAAAAAAAAAATAAAAAAAATCACAAAGTTATACTTGTTGGTGCGGCGACAAGTTATGCGAGTTCCTCTGCAAGTGTTGCAAGGTCTGCAATTGGTTCGGAGTCAGTGGGATCGGTTCCTCTTGCGTAGTACTGCTTATACTCCCGCTTCGTTTCCCCGGGTAAGGGGGTGGCGCGGACTTGGGCGCCCGGGATGACATTTCCGCAGATATGGGTAAGTTCCACGCTTCTTCGATAGAAGGCAGTGGACGACGTCTACGAAAGATAAGTATTGGTAAATATGTAATAGAGTATATGGAACCTAAAAATACATGAGGCATTTTAAGATTCATTAGAAATTTAGGCGGAATAAATATATTATTATAATAATTAATAAGGGTATTTTGAGTAAAGGCGATTACGAAGCGAGGAGGTGGCCTAAGAAGCCGACTTGTGAGATTGAAACTATAAAATACATGAGGGATTCACTCACACTTACAGAAATTCACAGATTATATATTATTATAACAATTAATAAGGGTATTTTGATGTATTTTTTGAGTAAAGACGATTAAAAAGAGAGGAGGTGGCTAATAAGTAATGAAGCCAACTTGTGCGACTGGAATGATAAAATACACAAATATGTATGAAATAAAGTACACGGAACATTCAAATATATGAAGGCCTAATTAGAGGATTGTGTGGGTATAATATAATTGAGTACCCTGATGCCCTTTTCAGTAAAGGCGATTACGATATGGGGGAAAATAATTAAATGGCTTTTTCCTTATTATTATCTAATATTAGATATTATAAGCTTGTTCATTGTGTAGACGAAAACATCGATGAAAATATTTTTTCGGTATTCAATATTTTTTACATATAATTATCTATAACTAGCGGTCCGCCCCGGCTTCGCCCGTGGTACATATTTACGTTTTCTCTACATAAAAACCATCCTCGTACTTCAAGGAATATAATAAAAAAAGAATTATCGAAATCGGTTCAGCCGTTCTCGAGTTATGCGCTTACCAACACATTTTGCGATTCATTTTTATATATAAGAAGATTAATTGTTGCACTTGATTTGTTAAATTGCATTTTCCTTGTATGTCTATAATTAGTGTTAACAATTTGTGGCTATCCTTTGTAAAATAAGTAAAAAAAATGTTAAATAAAGTTAATATTATGTAAAAACATGTGTACTATTGTATAATAATGTTAACATATAGTTCAGTGCCACATTATGTAGATTTACAAACAACTTACTAGTTTACTATGAACTGTATGTGCCATATAAAGAAATATCAACAAAGTATTTTCTTTAGAGAATTTCATATTAAAAGGAAGTCTATGTAAAAACATACATTGCATAAATAGTATACGCAACATTAATTAATTATCATTTGCAATTGTACTCAGCTTGTGTAACAAATGATATAAAAAGAAATCTATTACTACTTGTAAGCTCCAATAAACAGTAAAAAGAATTTAATGTCAAATTAATATTAAAATTTCACAAATCACATTGCGAATATCGTCCATGCAAAATGTAGCATACCTATAAGATATTCGTTTTCATATCATAAAAATGAACTAAAAAAAAAATAATAGTTCATTTTTATGACAAATTCCCCTAAAAAGTTTCAGACTTGTAGAGTAATTGATAAATAGTCATCAACAATTTCAAAATTTGTTGTAAACAATAATATTTGAAACTACTCTATATCTTCTCAGTTCTATATTTTAAGTAAATCCTCTACAAAGTTTCAGCAATTTGCAATTATATTAAGCTTAATATTATAATTTTCAAGGATTTTATATAGTTTTTATAATGTTGGTTATCAGTCTGTATAATTTGCATAGAGATGAAGCGTATAACGGAAACCTACAGCCACACTAACTAGAGTTTTTATGTGAGAAATAAACTCGCTCATACGACAATTAGTATTCGTTCATTTAATGAAAGGACAAAAAACCTATTCGCATAGGTTAATTGCATGATTAAAAAATATTTTACTTCACATTTTTTAAATGATGGTAAATTATGATGTCCTTATACGCTTCCAACTATTTCATTTATTTTTTTCGTATACGCCTCGTTTTTGTTTTAACTATGAACGCGATACAGAAATATATTATTCATTAAGTACAAAAACGGGGAGCGAATGGAAAAATACAATTCTTTTAATCTGATAACCACGTACAAATAAATTAGTATTCTCATTAAAATTAGAAGCCATTTTTTCTATTGACGTATCGTTGAGAAATCAACTAAAATTGATTAACAACAACAAGCCGATACAAAACATTCCCAACCCTGTTCGTTGCTAAAAAATACACAACAAAGTTCATTAACAACACCGCATTCAACCCACCACCGGATACTCACTTGCCAGTGACGGACGGCATGGGCGCGTGTGCCAAATGCGCCCGCAGGAACGCGAGTCGCTGTCTCAGGGCCGTATTCGAGGCGGTGGCCGCGGAGCCCCCGTTGTTGTAGCACGCGAACGCGTCGCGCGGCATCTGACAGCTCTCATACAAACTGCCGAGGTTCGTCCACGCGGCCGAGTGGCCCTTGTCCAGTTGCACCGCGCATATGTACGCTTGGAGCGCGTCCATGGGCTGATTCTGCTGCTGGTATAGCACGCTGGGAGGAGAGTAATGTTAGCTAACACGCTTTATCTGAGATATTAACCTAACATGATCTAATGAAACTGATGTCTACAAAACGTGATGAATGTTAAGCTACAACTGTATATGACAATACAAAAACTTCCTTCTTATAATGCGTGTAAATTCACCCTTTTTAACATGATAAGACTAACAAAACAGTTTAATTAACAAAAAAAATCAGGCTGTTTTCTTGATCGATGACTCCGATATCCTATTCAAACCTATTTACATTATAATTAATATCATCTTACTTTTACAACATTTTCACATATAACAGTAACCGATATCCTAGAAAAACGTCTTTCCTGTTGCCTCCTTAACCGGACAATAAATCGTGAGAACGCAAAACAAATCGGTGTCGATATCCTACGTCCGTCCGCGAATACACATATCGTTAATGTCCGTGCCTAATTATTTTATTAAACATTCAAATTAATTCGTGGGAATACTGATATGAAACACTTGAATATATTCCAGTTCTGTAACATTATAAAATAAATTCATACCGACTTCGTTTTCTTCGACACTAAATGCCTGTTAAATAAGTGAATAATTTAATTATGTTTAATATATTTGGCAGCGACGCAATTAATCTCCTTAGCATCAGTTTCAATAAAATTATGCAAATATAGTAGAGCCATTTTAAAAGGCAACATTTGACATTTCAACAAAATTCAACAACGTAACCTAGTAACCACGACATAGAATAACATGATATTTCGTTTTGTTAGAACTGCACATTTGTTTAACTTTTTTCAATTACGATTACATAGTTATAATAATAATGACCGATACAAGTTATTTTATGATTTGATTTTACTGATAAACCATTCTAAACATAATAAACAATTTCTGATTTAAAGAACTGACGTCGCTACAATTTTGTATCAATAAACCTTTCTTCTTTTTAAATACCAGAGACGTTACTCTAAAAATCGAAATCTGACATCTAGAATCGAATGCATTGATTACTTGGGAATAAAAATTATCATAAATTATTGACATGTGTTTCAAGTTCGATTGACAAATGTTTCAAGTCCGTATCGATTAATTCACTTTAATCGATGTTTTTAAGCAGGTTACCACCCTATGAAGATAAAATTGATAGACGTCAAATGTTGCCTATTAAATTGGCTCTACTATAATAACATGGTAATTTTGAACAAAAACAGATTATTATCATTATGCTTGAGTAAAATACTTCGAATACGCTAATTAATATAGATTTTTTGTCAATTAACCGGTCAATTATTTAAGCTGACTGAAATTACTAGTTTTTGTAGTCACAATACAAATATGTGACAAATATGTATATTATAGGTAACGAGACATAAAACAAAAAATATTCCGTACATACTTTGATGAATTCTTTGCTTCCTTTTTAAGCGATATTTAACGAATCAATCATTATAATTCTTCTTGTGTCATCTGTATAAATAATTAATTAAAGTACTTTATTCCACAACGTCTACAGCCATCGTGATCAATTTAAAACAAAAAATGGTATTCACGCATTGCATTATCTGCATTTCCGGAGTACCTTTAGAAAACCCCGTTTACATGAAACAAAGCCATATTACCCAGATGACCGATCATCACGATAAATCATTTCAAAACGAATCCAAAGAAAGAACATACATATTTTATACACTTAATACGTATTATTACTACCATCAGTTTCAAAATTCAAAGCACTCACCCAATAGAGCACCACGTATCAGCGTTGCCCTCGGACTTCTCCACCGAGTTCCTGTACGCAATGAACGCGTCGTGCACTTTGCCCTGGGCCGCGAAGCACCTCCCGAGGAGGTAGAGCCCGGCTCCAGACTCCGGTTCAGCCGCAACTGCCCTTTGCAGGCACCAGATAGCCGCCCGGGCTCGGGCTGCCGGCTCGTCGAGAGACGCACAGCGGTGGTATAACCATCCTGCGGAAGTTGGTTATTGATGGAATGCTCATCGAAATTTACCTGATTCTTTAATATTTTTAGTCGTTACGACTCGCAACGGTCGTTTAAGCATCCTGGAGATGTTTATAATTGATCGAATGCAGAATTTTATCTCTTTCTAGTATTCTTAATTGACCGGTTTACTGTCTATGATAGCAACAATGTCAGTAGACACGTATCAAATGTTTCAATACCCTCCTTAAATATACGTTTCTATTGTTCATGACATCTATCTAACCTACCAAAAATTTAAGGTCACCAGACTCACATTGTTATCTGATACATATTATTCTTGCGAAACACAAGGTCAACGTGAAAGTAAAATGCTTATTTATTTATTACTCTCTCGTGCCTTTCCATTTTTTCGCTAAAGTCACACCTAAGTGTTATCTTGTAACAAACAAAAGTTATAAACATACAATATGCTAAAAAATTGAAACACTAGATAGTGATGGCAGATGCCATCAACCCCTTTTAAAACACGCACATATCTTTACTTACAACATTACACTGGATTTTTTTTAATTTGTAATCGACAAGAAACATGCGCTTACGTCGATAATTGAAGCTATAAAGAAAGTAATAATGACCTAGAAATATTCGGAAATCGGTTTCATGCTATGAACATTCTCTACAAGGTAAACCAGTTCGCATGTACAATACTCCATACAATTATGTATGTTGAATAACATTAAGCCATAACCGGTAAGCATCCCTGTGCACGGAAGCACAACGAGGGTAATGTTTGTTTATACTTTATAGCACTCGTAATGACGAATGTTACTACATTTCATACATTTCAATGCTGAGCAACTGGTTCATATAACCCCAACATTTTCCCACGCCAAGATTCTTGCAATCTGACGTTTTTAAACATAATAGGCGGTGTACATATGGAATGTTATGTTATAACATCCGTTTCTATTGCCAAGTTTAACGGTGAACTCTTACCTAGTTGACGACAGACGTCCGCTTTCAGAGTGGATGATAATTGAGGTTCCTTGAGAAGTCGTTGATAGGCATCTCTTGCGGCTTTCTTGAGCCCTCTCGCTTCCAGCAAGTGAGCAGCGTGGAAGCTGAGCTCGAGTCTGGTGAAGGTCGCGTCTTGGTTCGGGGAGAGCCTTGCCCTTCTGAAGTGGACCGCGGCTGCGCCCCAGTGTCTCCGCGCCTTGAACATAAGCGCCAAGCGGAGATGCGCATCGGCCGCCCGCGTGAATCCCGGCGACACGTAGAGCGCCATCTGAAGAGCCTTCGTCGCCCTAGTAGGAAAAACCCACCACCCTTTGTAAACATACCACGAGACCATCTACTAGATCTATAGTAGTCGAGCAGGTTAATGTAACGATCGTGGTTTCATTTCCTTAATAGTGTTTAGATTACTTATTTAAGATCATTGTACAATTTGTACACATCAATGAATACATCAATTAAAATGAGGCTCAAGGAGAGAAAGATAAATGAACGTTGACCCACAAATATCTACTAGGTCGAGGTTACGTTCGAATAAACAAATAAATGAGTAAAGCGCAAAGAATAATAAATAAACAATGTAGTGATTGTTAAAAAAAGTGTCTCGGTAAATATTTGTAATTTACTCTTTATGCGTGACGTTTGTAATAGTTAGATAATTGCCTGAGATAACAACGCAAATACGTAAAAAATTCGAAAGCTGAGGGTAATGTCTTTGTAGCCGTCTGCTCTTGAATGTCCTTGAAGGTCAGGCAGTTATTAGTACATTGCTACCTAGAAAAAGCAATAATCATAAAAGCAAACGCCAAACCAACAATAACCATAATATTATTGTACAACAGTGAGGCAAAGTGATCCTTAAACTTCGGGAACATTCAATGCATGTTTTTTGCGCTGTGTTCTTTACAAATGCGTTCCTTGTACGCATCGGCAAGTTAATGGTGTAGGTACAATTTTTTTTTCTTATAATTTAAGCTTAACTATACAAAAATCTTTGTGGTAAACTTCACAGAGAAATTGCCATACAGCCCAAACGATTCCATAAAATGAAGTACCTAATGGAATTTATGTAAAGAATAAAAGCTCAGGTAACTGGTAAAGTAACGGAGGCTTTCAACTATCAAACAAAAACGCGAGCAAAAAGCAAAAGAATCTAGCCAGCGCAGGAGTTTGTTACAAAAATTGACGTGTCCGTAACATCCGTGGACATGGTTATTGAGGAGCGCATCACCGGAGCGTAACGTCACCGATGCGCCCGCGGGGTCGATGACCGTCTGAGGCTCGTTCGTGCAATCGATCGGACGATGCAACGCAACGTCTAGACAGCGATCGCGTTCCGAATCGGACGCATTCGGGTATAACTTTATTTAGATGACCTCGCCTGACATTTGCAAGTCGAAACAAAGGAGTGAGGCAGGTGGCGTCCTGTACACGATACCACCGACCAAATTAAATGGCGATTATATACGCACACAAGTATAGGAATGGACGAGAGCTTTCACCGACATCGCCCGCAGCGGCGTTCATACACTTAATGCCATCTAACATTACTTATTCACATGTATCGCTCTACTTGGCTCTACTAACAATTGGTAAATATCACGCTATGTTAGGTACTTGTCCATTATATTATTTCTTCATACCGATTTCCTTATTAAAGAAGCCATACAATGTTTACAAAGGGTGTTTACGTAACGAGGGAACTTTTACAAAATTTTGTTTGTGTCATCAGAATATGGTTTTACGTCATTTTTTCACCTTAAGACTGTATACATACAATAATATTTCCGATTAAAAAAACTTCTTTGTCATAAACTGGTTGTAACCTAACAATGCTATTTCGTTGGATAAGAAGGGACCGTCTAAAAAATGTAATTCAACCTCCCCTTACGAAGAGCATTGTATACTTCAGACTCGACAGGTTTGGAGCGAGGCGATCGCGTCAGAACATCAAAGGATGTTTTTGTGCTTCGAAAGCATGACATTGTTCTTACACTCGTACGCTTTTCCATTAAGTATACTCATTACCCATCGGTAGACCATGTTTACTTAACACTTCATGCTCAATTTATGAGGCTCTGCAGATAAGAATATCAGGCGGACTCTGATATAAAACCGGTTGAACCCTCGCTCATATAAATATCACAATAAACAAACAGATTCTAACATGTACCAATAACTTCGATATCACAATGATTGATAACATGACACGTGTAGCTCTTTGTAACAATAAGTTGAAATTTCCAAATGTTAAAAAAATGTTATTCTTCATCCTTTATTTATTTTTATTCAATAAAGATTTGTATTTCCCGACAGATTCGGTGAATTTATTTTAATGAGAAATTATCGCAAAGATTCATTATGTACTTAACCTCGAGCGAGGGACTTAATCCGACCGGCTACCTGCCAGCAAAAACGAGGTATCAATACGTTCAGGTAACGAAATTATTGTAATAAGATGGCAGGAGCGATTTAATACATGTATGCGTTTGAATTATATTTCATCTCCAGAAAAAAAAACAAAATTGACAATAGTGGAATATGCACCTGGCTTACGGGGTCTCTTTAAAAGATTATTTATTTTTGATACAGCATTTGATACGTGCTACGGTTACCTGTTATTTGCCTTTTAGTAAAGATTGCTTGATATAGATCTTTTTCTTTGTCATACTATTAGAATGATACCGAATATAAGAGAAATTTTGGCAAAATTTTTCAGACGTAGGTACAATTTAGATCGCCCACATGAAATGAGGCAAGTAAACACGGAAGCTACTCTCGTTTTGCCAACATTGCAGCTGTACGTTTGGTACACGAGAGGTGTTGCCGGGGAGGGAACGAGGAGTGTGGGGAGGAAGTAACACCGGCATGAGGCTCGGCTCGGCCTGACCTACTTCTGCGTACTCGCGCGGCTCAAGGACGGATCGACCGCTATTTATAGAGTTCATTCGTCGTACAGCATAACACTTTACATAACTGAAGTAAGCAGTCGTTAGGTGCGCCCCATGTGCTAGACCACGTGATGTAGCTAGCGGCAATGAACGAAGCTTTCCCACGACATCTACAACCAAAGGGGAATGTTAGTTAAGACGATACACAAAAAAAAATCCACTGCTTGGCGGGCGGGGTCTAATAGCTCGCTATCGCGAACGCCGGTGTGCGCGAAGTCATTCATTGCAAACTCGCCGCGCTGCCGCTGGCCGACTCGGGACAAACATGTATGGAGTCGTCATACAGTTATAATATTGTTATACATTTATTCAATTGTTGATTTATTGGTTTTATTTTCTTGCTTATAAACAAATAATCTTCTTTCCAACAACTACTTAGACATTATTAATAATTATTATTATTTCGTAATGTTTACTTTATTACAAAATAATACAGGTTATAAATAATCTTTAAAATAACAAAAAATATTGTTACTCTGAAAAAATGAAATGGTACTCAATAACGCGGACTACTGAATTGACTTAGATAGAATTTGATGCTGACGTAGATATTACATCATGCCCAGAAATGAAAGGTACTATTTCTGAAAGAAGTTATAAACCCTAATTCTTCTCAGTCAAAGTCAAGAGTGGAAGATATCACTAATACAGTAAAACTGATGCGAAACTTTGGATGTTAATTTGTATAGTTTTTTGTTAGTTGTTACTTAATCACGTCAAGACTACATTACCAATTTTGATAAAATATAGCTAATTGCCTGGATTTACACATAGGATACTTTTTATCCGAACTGAACACTTTTGTGGGATAAAACAGGATTCACGATATAACCTAATTCCACGCGGGCAAAGCCGCGGTCGGAATGATATTTTTTTAAATAAAAAAATTGTTTAAAAAAAAACAAAATATATTGACGCATGTATTTATTTTTTGCACTCTATTATAATTGTAATTATTCATTACAAATAATCAAAATAAAATAGCCAGAACAAAGTTAGGCCCTGGTAGGGTAGGTAGGCAGGTACAGCAATGTGAGACGAACACTGGCTTATTTATACCAATAATAATGTATTATAAACATTAAATTAAGTTTACTTTCTAACAACAAAAATACATAATATTAGCTAATGTGAAAGCGAATCAATATTCATCCAAATCGGTTCATGTCATTAGGAGGAGTGACTGCAGCGCCATCTTCCGGGCCCAATTGTGTTTCCAGATCACCCAGGAACTCAATTTAATATACTTACACAAAATTTTTCGAAATGAAAACTCACATTACTATGTAAATATGAATATAAACCTGTTTTATTACTAAGCAATTTCCCGCACAGGTGTAGTAAGTATAAATGAAATAAATATCAACATCAAATTCTTTATACAACATACTTATCTACCACCTTCTAAGAAATGTAATTCTTGAAATTATTTCGTATTTTTTTAAATATAATACTACTCCAATGAGCTCCTGTTCCATATTATGTCCGCCATACTTCCACTAAGTTCACCATGATTTTTTATTTCTTTGCACTTTGTTGCTTTTTGCTAAAAATGGAATCATGCGATAAAACCAGTAGAACGTTGATAACATACATTTTTGACTGAATAAAGGTACTTACGAAGGAGTGGGTTCAC
Source organism: Colias philodice (assembly GCF_061535455.1). Taxonomy (NCBI): domain Eukaryota; kingdom Metazoa; phylum Arthropoda; class Insecta; order Lepidoptera; family Pieridae; genus Colias; species Colias philodice. The sequence continues at coordinate 3,657,570 of NC_143091.1, read as the reverse complement.
ATTGTGAACAATCAGTGGGTTTATTTTCCTTCTGGATTCCGGATTTCTGAAAAGATTATCTATGCTATAAATGAAAAAATCTTACACATTCGTTATGTACTTAAAACAGGGGTACATATCAAACATCGTCTATAATACAATTATCATCAAATTTAAAATAAAACCAACTTACTTCATTAATTTGTTCCAATTGTAAGCATTCTTTTTCCTCCAACCTTTATGTTTCTTCTTCTTATTTTCTTTATTGTCCCCATTTGTCTCATTTTGTCTTATCGTGTTGTCACCCTTTTTTACGATTGCGCGAGCGACACAAGTTCCCCGTGTGACGGCCGTAGCGGGAATGACTCGTGCAGCGATCGGGGTAGGAAGGTACAGGGCGGCTCTCGCTATATTGGCTGGTCGCGCGCTAATTTCAAGTATTTCTTGTTTATTTCAAAACCATCGCATATTTCAAAATTCTAAATCGGTAGACGTATAGGTTGTATATTTTATAGTTAATATCCAAAAAGTCGTAACTTTACGTTTGTTATTTTGAAGATGCCAGAGATTATAAAAAAATAACAATGAGAACTTTGTATTTTTTTTCTATCGAGAAAATATCATGGAATCATGTTTCTAAAACGGTAGACGTATTGTGTTACTATTGAACTTTCTTGTCAAGAATTTTCATCACGACAACTTTAATAATATAAAAATTACGAAGGTTTAAAAAGGGCCGTAAATGTTAGAAAAATTAATTCATCACCTTAAGTGTAATAATAACCCACTTCCCCATTAACGCGAGGGATTGAAACGAGATTGACCAGGTCACGAAAGAAATGCCGAGGTCAATATTTTGCGAGCATTTGCTACGCTTCTAAGATCTAGAACAAATAAATTTAATGCTTGTATTTTTTACAAATGTTATGGATAAATTTCATGCAATCTGAAAAACAATGGTCAATAAACTCAAACTCAGTTAACTGTAAGAAAGTGTATTGATTGTTTGTCCATTATTATCATTGAAGGAGAGGATCGTTTCGATGGATACAAGCGCGTATAGCAATATTGATTTTGCGGATGCTAGCAGTTGGCAACGACAATTTTCTAAATATACACAGTACAAATTTCTGTACAATGGGAAACTAAAACGGAAGTACAAAACATAGATGACATATATACAGTTTAAAACCATTAATAAAGTAAATTGCTTGAGTAATGACGCTCAATATAAACGTGACGCAATCACGCGATGCATTCAACGTTACCGTACCTACAATTCACCTGACCACATTGCATCACGACCTTGGTGCCACGGCAACTGTATGCAACGCGAACTGCATTTAAGTTAGCTTGTTATCTATCAAACTTTATTTGAAACGTGCAATAAAAGCCTTGGCCCTGTTTATGAATCTACCTATAACCATATTTAAACTGCTCAAGTGAAATTATGTGCAATTAAATAGGTGGCAGAAAAATAAAAATACGAAACACAAAACTAATATAAACAATTGACAATTCTTAAATTACCTACTAAATTTTAACGGATGAAATATAAGATATAGTTATTAAAGTTTTATTGCGTTAACTTTTTATTTTTATTGGTGAACCAATTGACATAAAACTGAAAGAAAAATAAACAAAGCATTTATAACTGTAAAATTTATTTTTACGGCGGAAAGAACGACCAGCCAACAGTTGCCAATACAAAATAATTTTAGCTCAGCAGCATGACACATAAAAGTGAATGACACTGTATTGTAAATACATAATATGTATCTCAAATAAAAAAGTCACCAGAAAGTAAAAATAAAACAAAACATTGAGCTGTTTTGACCATTGGAAAACGAGACAAAAGTAATATTGCATATTAAGAACACGAGCAAATAACATTGTACAAATTACAAAGCCAATGTTAATACTGCCAGTATAAACAATTATTCTATAAAATATCTAGGTAAAATATAACAAATTAAACTACAATTGCAACACAAAGGCATTCCGATAAACACAAAACCGTACCAATCGCCGTGGCAACATTTTGTTTATGTAAACATACTTGCGCCAACAATGCAAACAGGAATGAAAGTAAATTTAGTTTGCAACGTTTATAATATAGATCATACATATTTTGAATTGACCTCGAACCATTTTCGCAGTTGCAATTCCACATTTTCACTTTCAGCCGTCACCGGATCGATAGCTGGATAATCGGATCGAACCGTGCCATATCGGTGACATATTCCATGATTACATTGTATTTGAGTCAAAGCAGCGGCTCGCATATATTGCACAAATTGATAATGAACGAGCGAGGGCTCATTTATCGCTGCCGTCATACAAGTTGACCTACTTTCGTGCGATTCGATAACTACCACTCATACTCTAACATATACTAGAGTTTCATATGCAATATCTATTTCGGATTATGAGCAGAGTATTTCTAACTTCATGGCTACAGTTGTTCCGCGCATATTTGCCGTGACCTGTATAAACTGAACCTTGCTAAGGATTCTTGCCGTTTTAAAGCAATTAGTTTCTCTAAATGAGCTTTACTTGGAAATGTACAATTTATGTTAACTCCTAATAGTTGATTTATCAACTTTAAAGTTTCAAGCAAATCTTTAGCGTATCAAAATCGAGTCGAAATTCGTATAAATCTAGGTAAAGTGCAATAAACAAACTATACCAGAACATTAACAGAAGTGTCATATAAATCTGTCGAGGTGTTGTAATATAACGGACATAGAATAATATAGCGTTAAGAGCCCTTTGTACTGAAAGTTTAGGCATTTTAGGCACTGAGATGGCTCGCGCCCGCGTTGCGCAGGAGCCGGCGCGGCATGAACTCCGGTGACCTATGAAGGCGGGTGATTATGCCACAGTATAAATAAATCAGTAGTTCGATTTTATTTGCTATCGTAGGAATGTTGTTGATATATAAATTTACTACTTATCCTATACCATTAAACGAGCAATATTTGCATATTTATACATATATTTGTTTGTATATATACAGTGTGGAAATTTTCGATGTGCCCTGAATGGAAAGTACTTGAAATACTAGGGATAGCAAATTTTTCTGAAAAGAAACATTCCTTTTTCAAATTTTATTTTATTATTCAAATCGATAGAAACAATATAAAAGATAATTTATTGTTAATTTCTCGTAAAAATTTTTTGGTCTATTTTATACATACATTTAAAGTTTAAAATGAAACTCTCGTTCTGGATACATTAATTTATTTTCTTCTGAAAATATTGGTAATAATAATTTAAAGTAAAACAAATAAAAAAGGCAAAATAATAATTGAATATAAGTATGTAATAAGTAAGTTAGTGTATTCTAAATTTTTGAAAATCTTTGAATGCAGTTCTATTTCTTTTTAAAAATAAAGGAAATTTGCTATCTCCAGTATTTCTAGTACTTTCACCCAGGGCCCATCGAAAATTTCCACACTGTATTTACAAACAAATATATTAATATGCAAATATTGTTCGTTTAATAGTATAGAATAAGAAGTTAATTTATATTTACAACAATAATCCTAGGATAACTAACAAAATCAAACTACTGATTTATTTATACCGTGACATGCTCGCCGTTTTACTCGCCGCTCGGTTCTAATACGCGAACGGCGACTGCAACGTGGTCGGGAGCAAAACTAGCACAGGTCCTCCCTCGATAACGTCCGGCTGGACTCTGGCTGCACTGACGTGGTGCGCGCGAGTCGCATTTTACGTATTATATTTTATATAGAAAAAAATAAGGGCTAAATTAAAAATCTATCCAAAAACTTCCCTGTAAAACCTGATTAGTAAATGAAATGTCAAATTTTCATAAACATAGCGTTCCCCTAATTCTCATAAAACTGATTATGCTTTTAAAATCGATGTTACTTCTGATTTTTTTTTGATCGAGTCAAATGTTTAATATTGTGTTTTTATCCAAAAAAGTCACTAGATCAAACGTTTATCTGTGCTATATATTTTTTTAGGATTTTAAATATGATGATTTCTATCCAAAAACCATGATTTAGAAACATACATTTCGGAGCAGGGCCCCTTAAGTTATTGAATCGAAAGGCAGTTGTTTGCATTAAACTAAGGAAACATTAGATACGAGCCGGTTATTCCGCTCGCAGTGACCGGGCACGTAGAGGCCATCCTTACGGTACTTCAGGCTTCTAACTTGCAGAGGTTACTTTGTGTTAAGTTATCATTTAATTGGTTTTGAGAATCTATTTTATTTTATTCTCTCTGCAAACAGATAAGAATTAAATTGTGTTCAAAAGGAATAGCAACGTTGTTTAAATATAGGAACTCACATATGTGCATAAAACACGCACAAATAAGACGTGCAGAAGGCAATGCATAGACACCGCGAGGCCGTGCAATGAGGAAGTGAGCTCAGTACAGCTGCATTCTGAACCAGTACTAGAAATGCACGCCCGATGCGCTCATAAAAAAACTTCGAGATCAACAAATACAAGCTTCATCAGACTGGTTTCTAGAACTGTTTTATAAATGTTTAAAACAACAGATTATCACATACGGCCGCCTCGTATTATGGGAACGAGTTTTTATGTCGTCGTTAAATAAACATTATAATTCTTGTTTCTTCCTCAGTTTAGATTACGTTAAAATATTATGTTGTGCTTTGAAAATCGAACATGTTGTCAAAATCGTTCACAGAATTATGCAAAACGATGCTCCCCTAACATAAAAAGAGCTCAACATTGAACGCTATTATTACATTACAAAATAGAGTGCCCTTGACGACTTCCCTGCAACTCGCGGTACACAAGTGTCCTAACAAGTCCAATACTTATTTACATGCATGAAATTAAAAACTATGCCCCATCCCCAACGTTGCGATTTAGAAGGGTTGAACCCTTTGTGAAAATTTAGAAGGCATCAACGTCAGAGATTGTTCGGCATACAATAGCGTCTGTATTTGGCGATTCTGCGTACGGGGTATGGCGTACTGTGGACCGTGGGACGCGGGGAGAGGTTATCGTTCAATAGTGCCGTAACACCGTGTTGCAAGAAGCGACTCAGTCGAAACGGAGCCCTTCCAATGCTCCCTTTTTGTGGTCACCGCCCGCTTTCTAATGCCTATTGTACAAGTTTACATGCTAGCTAAATAAGCACGAATCGACATCCGTGAGAACAGCTTTCTTGTATCATAATTATGTATGGAGGATCACGTTGGATTGTTAACTATGCTCCGTGACTCATTTGTATACATTTTTGTTTTATAACCTGGAAAAATTATTTTATATGTTTAGTTTAAATGTAACATTTTTAAAAACCTGGCATTACAGTCACAGTTTTATCGTGTTATCTGTATTATTTCACAGTACGTAACTTACGATATGTTTACTTACGCAATTTGTGTTATCTACAATTTATTTCGCGTATAACATAGATAACTAAATTCTCACCTACGCAAATCGTATCCGGCGAACTTGTTTGTTATCACAATCACTTTTGATATTGGGCATTTTGGTCATGTTCAAATATAGGAAAACGTTCCTAACAATATGATATAATAAAATTCGTTTCTAAGCGGATTTTAAATCCATTGACAGCGTTTTTAAACTGGAATACGAATGCGATTTAAAATATATTTAGCCAAGACCTTGCAACGTAATCACTAGATTTAGTATGTTGAATGCCATTGACCTGAGTCACGGATTTATTTGTCATCACATTCCAATCACTACGTTATAATTTATATCAATTAAAAATAGTAAGTCATTCTTTATCATATTCTCCAACTAAAATAAAACTTTACAATTTAGCAATAATTTATTAAAAGTAATTATAAATGGGGTGAATTATATTTTACTTTTACTAAGTACTTAATTATAATTGCACTGTGTTTTTCGACTCAAGAAGTCCAGGATTAAAAAGTGACCCTGAACACAATTTAGATTTTTGCTTACGATTGCTCTTGTTTTGTCCCGTTCATTTGATCTAATTAATAATGAGGAAATCAAATATTGGTTATAGACTATAGACTGCGACCTTGTACTATGACGTTGCGCGACCCAGTGACGCGGTAATGTGACGCGCCGATTTTTTCGCGGAAATTCCAGTGCGGCCAACGCTCGCACATCGAGTAAAGATCCAATAAACATATGCACCCACTCGCAGACGCAGGGAACTGATGTTAAATCACTAGTTAACAATCTGCCTCCATAACTCTAGGCTTATTCTAAATAAAACTGGTAATCTTTATAACGAATAATGTGTTTAAACATAGGTGTGAACTATAAGAGTTGCGTTGAATTATATCTCAACAATTTTCAAAGAAATGATATCCGGAAAAAAAGTATGGGCGTAATTTACAAAAAACTCTAGTTATGACTAAACTAGGGCAAGCTGCTTGACACAGTTCATGTCATTCGTGGGTGGCGAGCCCTACAGATGTAGGCGGTGTATGACGCAACCTAAACAAGCTGAAGGGCGAAATTGCCACAACTTCCATTTCGCAACTTAGACAAAATAAGAACTTGCTAATGACGTATATTAAGATATTGAAATAAATACTAAGACAAACACTTTTGAACTCTCATGTTTCAGGAAGTGTATTAAACATGCTAAAGAGGTCATTGGCAGAGAAGAGACGCTTGCAGTGAATGCATCGAGCGAGTTCCGGTGCACTACGAAGCAGGTATAAATAGCGATCCGTTAGTGTCGACGACCGCGCGCAGTCACCATCGTACTAGCCATGCTGTACTTAGATCCTGAATCCTGACCTAGATACAAAACGTAATGTTACATTAGTTGCATCGAGTAATGTTGAGTGAATTTATTCTCCGCGTCGGGAGGGCGTCGCGTCTAGACGACCGAAAAGCGTTGAAGGGCGAAATGTGATGTGCCAAGGGGAGCGGCGGGGTTAGCTAATAACGTGTACCCTTAGCGGGCGAGTTGGTAGAGGACGAGAGTGCGCGCGCGGCCCCTCTCAAACGCGCTTCTATATGCGTAAAAGGGCGATGCGTACGTGACGCGGAGCACGCGGTGAGGAGGGCAGGGGGAAATGGGATCCGCCCGTACATCTTCCGTATATGCATAGATGCACTATTTAACTAGGGTCGGAGACCGCCGCCGAATACGAGCTACATGCGATAGGTAGGTTGTGTACAAACATTGCGCTGGAAATCTATTCCGGCTAAGCCGAAACGTACTCGACGGATTCCGGTTTAACGACTATTGGTATTACTGAATAACTGGCACGAATACATCGCATATTTAAGCATTTGTTATGGTATAATGTCAACAAGTATTTATTGAAATTACATGGCAAGTAACTAACGTTACAACACGACGAGTGAGTATAAAATGGACAACACCATCTATCATTACCTAACAAAATCAGGGTACAAGAATACTTGAGAGGTAATAATGAGACTATTGTTTATAAAATTACAGATATGAATTATGTCGTTACTCTAGAACGAGAAATATTGTACAGCGTTAAAAGGAGCAAGGTCGGATGCGTTGCGTTGCACGATACATCTGCGAGTCGATCGCACGAACACATTATGCGAGCGGCACGCGTCGAGCGCTTCGTAAATAACCGGCCCTCATAAAACTTGCCATTTATGAAAACTACAGGACATCTTCGGGGCTTTGACACGGCCAAGGGTGAAATATGATGTCAAAGACATCGCTTCTAAGTCAATACGAAATTACACCGTCCATTGCTTCGTGTAGCCTTACGTCTCAATTTTATTTTGCGAAGATAATTCTTTTCACGCAAAAATTACAATCTTATATGATAATCTCATTTTATCATTCTAAAATGTAGCAACTCGATAAACTTGTAGTATATATTTTTAATATATTATATTAGCTACTTCATAATATATTATGTAAATAAATATTTTAGGCATGATTCATCGCCTATAACAAAGAATCGTATCTCACTGTGTACATTTACATCTTTACTTCATGGAGTAAGTGTTACAAATAGAATTATAAGTGAAACATGATCTAACAAATGAGGTATTAATAAAAACGTATTGTTATATGTGTGTACAGCTGCATTAAGGACTGACTATACAGGATGAGTTAATTCTTGTTCACGATTTCGTAGAAATACGTAACTACCTGTTCTAATTGCCACGGGGCCCGTATGGAACAATAAGGAACAATGCTCCCTTGCTTCGCTTTGTCTTGCGTTTATTTGTTGCTTTATACGAAACTACAGATTATACTTTGTAAAGCTTGGTATTTATCCTCTGTAAACCGCTATAACAAATAACAATATTCAGTTAAGAAAATACTAATAAAAATGGCATGCAGAAAGTAACTAATTTTCAGAAATAATGTTGAAGAAAAAGTAGGCATAGGTATATAAGTAAATATCCTTGGATTGGCTATTACGAAATACAATAAACAATAGATTCTACAATACTATTTAAGTGTAAAGTATATGTGCAATTTACTACAAGCGATAAGCTACACCTGATAAACTGTTACTACGTGTTAAACGTATTGAAGGCTCTCCACTATGTCATACGATTACGTAATCAAATAATTATTATCTATACAATACAATACCAAATAATATATTCATGGAATTTTCGATTACTGAAATTGGAGAAAGTACCTACATCAACTTTTTGTTCTATTGTTAAAACCAACACGTCTCATTAATAAATCCCTCTAGGTAAATAAAAATTCATGAACTAATCACCAAAAGTATTGAACGGAATGAAAAGCTCCTACCATAATATTATCATGAAGAGAATAGTAAAGGTTTGTAAGCTATTGAACTTTGTTACCTATATGTACGATGTACATCCAAGCTGGCTGATTGTAATACGAGTTATTGGCACTTCGCGTCTATTAGTTCTAGGGCCGGCTTTGCATGCAGATGCTATGAGCTTAGTGCATAGTTAAGTGTGGTAGAACAAAGGTTAGCAAGACGCAGCTGATGCGACGACAGGTGTGACAGCAGCCGGCCTACACCTGCGTCGCACGCGCCACCGCAAGCTGCTATTGATTACTTATTACTTAGCATTTCATTTCTATCGCACAAATACCTCAACTTGGCAGCTGGGCTTGTTAAAGAACGAGCGAAGGTATTGCATAATGCAAAAAAGTTCAAGCCATGTGTTTCTGACAACACGTTCAACCTCATTCATATGAATGCTCAAGCTATGAAAAAATATTGTCAAGATGCAAGATTTACAGCATTCTTAGAACGAAATGTACAAGGGGCAAAAAGTTTCGAGTTCGTCGACTTTTTTAACGTTTGCAGTGTACAGTGAGTTCTAAGAATAATACGGCCGAACTTTTTTAGAAACTAGACGTAGACTACGGTAATCTGCAATCTAAAAGAATTATCTAGCGAGCAATCCTATGAATTCTTCGAATTTAAGATCAAGTAAGCCTGCAATTACGTGATTTTATTCACATGATTTTTTTTCTCATTGCCATAAATGACGAAAAATATGCGGCTCGAATAATAATGTAACCGTAAAATCCTTCAAAACAGTCGGATTCGATTTGTAACTCGACTGGAACATTCGTAACATCATCACTGCTATATGAATTTATGAATGATAATGATACTACATGAATAATTTCAATGCGGATCACAGTGAAATATGGAATATTATTCGCTTTTTGCGCTCACGTAAACATAGGAAGGGACTAGAAACGAAGGCTGTTATAAATTACGCAAGTCTATTCTTGGGGATCCATAAGATACCGTTAGCCGTGGCGGATAGCGGTGATAATGCCCGGACCGGTTGCCGATAGCAATTCGATGGTAAGCTGATCATAGAACGTAAGGTGAAACCGTTCGATGTAGCATTTGAAATACAAAAAAAGATCCTATTTTGACACCGCTATACCTGTGGCCGATCTGAGGTCAAATTACTTACAAGTTCCGGTCACCGAACATTATGCAAATTAATCTTATAAATATTCTTAAAACGTGTACGTTTTTTCATCGAATTAACGAATCTACCAATCTAACAATATTACTCGGAACCATTGAAATACTTGTAATTGCGATTGTGTCAAGTCAGTATCGTGGTTTTCCCGGCTGTGATACAATGCATTGTTTAATCGTTCTCATTGAATTTCCGAGCATATCGCAGAAGCCGCACTACCGGTCCCACTGAACCAATGACGCGCGGACAAAATTGCGCGAAACTACCGGCTGTATGGCAACATGACTCACTTTCCTGTGACTATACGTAATGATTACGATACTCTCTTCGCGTGAATCAAGACTCTGAGATACCGACGACGTGAATGGCTAAATCTGTAGTAAAATATACTTAAACGCTTTCCATACTTTCTATTTGAAAGGGCCGGAAAGAAACATACCTGACGAATGACAATAGAACGGATGTGGGTACCGACCACATTTTTTGTGGTGGCTTATAATATGGGCGTACATATTACGTACATATGTTAACTTCAAATATGTGATAAGCAAAGTTACGGACCGAATATGATAATAAATAATAATATTGTAAAGGGTGTTTCAGTAAATATTTTATGTTAGGTATAATATTAATATAATCTCGTTCAGCTTGAAATTGCATTGTTTACATTAACATTTACCCAATTGATCAATGGGAATTAGAGTGACTTACAAAGAGCGTTTCATAATAAGGGCCGGCAGCGGCTAGGCGAAGGGAGCGGCACGACATCGCGTGCACCACTGTTGCGGCCACACACCATCGACCTACATTTTATGCAACGTCAAGCTCATTATTGGCTTGCACATTCATCACTTTTTGTCGTCATTTTGCGAACTTGCAAGCCGTGTAGATAAGCGATTGGGGGAGGATCCCTCGGCTACCTGCGAAAAGATACTACAAAAAATGCACTAAGCATGCACACAAACAAAAACGCGATCTCCCGACGGGACCAGCTTCGGAGCCGTCGACGTAGGTGTCTGGATTTTGGAAAACAAAACAAAATAGAAAGAGTCGCGCACGAAAGCGACGCAGGGTATACGGGCGGCAGGTTGTGAGAGAGAGATGCAGCACAAGGGCCGACGTAAACAAACCGCGATCGGGAGCTTCGACCGCACTCACCATTTCGGGGATCCTCGGATCCGGAGCAGATGTGGTTGCCGTGACCCGCGTAGTGAAGAGCGGGGGCGTCGTCACAGGTCAGCACAAGCACAGTCACACAGTGACAGGATGGTTCAGAGCAGGCATTCGATTCATAAAACTATCGAAACACGACACGTCCCGTCCTACACTACGTTCGCGGCCCGCGCCGGTGCAGTTTACGTCACCGCATCCCGCTCCCGACTGGCAGTACGCGGCGCGAGCGAGCGACGACCTCGCGCTGCAACGTGCACCGCCCCGCGCCGCCGCGCCCTTCCGCGCCGCCCCCCTCCCCGCCGGCCCTACCGACCGCCCCGCGTTTGTCCTACGTCCGGTGAATCACAGCATAGGCATAGATAGGTACACACCACAGTACACACTTTTTCGACACAACCACCTACTTCGGATCGCAACGACAATATTCGGCTATAAAAGAGAGGACACCTTCTTCGTCTACTTTAAAATTTTGAATATAACAAAGAATAATTGATTGTTATATAAAAGAATTATGAAAATTTATACATAAAATGTTTTATTCAAGGCTTTGTTCGAAACTTTATTTGGATGAATAAAACATTGTGTCTTTTTTGTTTGCGAATATTTTACCACATTTCAAGAAAAGTGATTGCAACATAAATAAATATTATGTTAGGTCTTCTAAAAGAATGATAAATTGATAAATTATATAATAAATAAATTATTTTTTGGAAATTGTCTTGATGTCATTGAAAAATATAGATGAGGAAAAAATTAGTGGTACTCGAGACATTTTTTGAGAATTGATTTTGATGTCAAAATATATGTAGCATAATATCATATTAGGATAAACTAAATTCCAAGCAAAGATAAATTTTGCCAAATTAATTTAATTAATTTTAAAAAATAGACTGAACTGAGATCATTAATTGGATGACTCCGTTAAGCTTTAAACGGAAAATTGAAAAGTCTAGAAAGAAAAACCCAGATAAGGAAAAAAGAATGAGAATAACCATATAACAAAGTTTAATTTGAAATTCGGAAATACACAGGTGTGATTTCCACTAGCTCTAACAAAAAACCCAATAGATTGGATAATTCAACCAACGCCATATACATTATACATATTATAAAAATCTATAATAGGTATCCCTGAAGGGAGCGATATTGTAATTAAGTAATTAACTCAAACTCAAACTACATACATACATTTTGCAATTTTTCATTCAATGCACCTTTGCCCACCTGTTGATTCTCAACTATTATGAACATACTCCACTTGCATTTAATTACTTCTTTGTTGCATAAAAAAAATTCTTTTTATTTGGCTAGTTATTTCCTTTTGGGCTTTTTTAATAATTAATTAATGGTTTATAATTTATATAGTTCTAATACAAAACTAGAATATTTATTAATAATCTTATATTTATACTTCACAAACTACCCTCACTTGTAATTTTAATAAATGTTATTGTTAGTAGGTGTATTTCCATAATTTATGATTTATTTTTTGGATTTTCTATTTAGATGGCAACTAGTTGAACACCTCATTGAATATATAAGAAGACGTGGTTAAAAATAATCTTTAATTTCATATAGACTTTACTATTAATTTATACATAAATAGTATAAACCAATAAATATAATACCTAAGTAAAAAAAATTAAAACGCAAACTTTGTCTATTAATATTAATTATTTCGATGTCCGAATGTATTTTTTTTAACTAACAAGCTCAAATTACCATTTTACGTTTGAAGAAACACGAAAATATAAATTAAACCAAATGGATTGATAACAAACCAGTTTGTTCGCTTGATACCAGATTTCTAACATAGACAGAAGCAGCTCTGTATTTTTTTTAATATTTAAATAAGTCTGGCAATTATCAGACGATAAGTTATATAGCCTACTCCTTCTTAATACAAAAAAATACGAGCTTTTTTTTATAAAAAAAACTTTTTCTTTTTATTTATTAATATGCAGTATACGCAGTATTTGCTATATTATTATTTTTTGAATGATATTGAATGTTAAAGTTGAACTTATTAAGGTAATTCAAAACATAAGGCCCATGTAAATCCATTATGTATTGTTGGATAAAAATAAACTTACTTACCAAGTCAAATAGAATCAAATGAAACTGAAAAATAATATGCTAACCTAGTATATATATTTTAAATGTAATAAAGGATATATATATAACTAGCGGTCCGCCCCGGCTTCGCCCGTGGTACATATTTACGTTTTCTCTACATAAAAACCATCCTCGTACTTCAAGGAATATAATAAAAAAAGAATTATCGAAATCGGTTCAGCCGTTCTCGAGTTATGCGCTTACCAACACATTTTGCGATTCATTTTTATATATAAGAGAGAAGAAGAAGATAAAGGATAAGTAAATACCTATGTATATTTTAAATTTTTATTATAATCGTATGAAAAAATACAGACATTTAAAATTTATGTGTCCATCTTTAATATGATTGAAAGATGTTATAAAACACGACATAAAATACCAATACATAACGAATTATATTTATCTATTTAGATCCTTTAATTTAAACAAAGGTAACGCCATCTATCGAAAATTATTAAATATTATATGTATTGACTAGCGGCCCGCCCCGGCTTCGCCCGTGGTACATATTTCGCAATAAAAGGTAGCCTATGTTCTTTCTCAGGGTCTAAAGATTATCTGTGCCAAATTTCATCAAAATCGGTCCAGTAGTTTATCTGTGAAAACCATACATACATAGTACATACATACATACATACAAACCTTTCCTCTTTATAATATTTATTAAATTATTAAATTAAATAAATATGGCTAATGACTTAAATAATGTTCAATGATTTATTTAATTCTATATTGAATAGTAAATAACATAAGGTAAAAAAAGCCTCTGTAATCCTTATAAATAAAATAATCTTTCTAACTACATAATATTAGAAAGCTTAGAATTTAGAACAAATATTGGGACATAGTCATAGAGCCCTCATCTTAATTGGTAAATATGTAATTCGGAATTTCTATCAGTAACAAAGTAAAAACACTATTTAATGGAAATAAAACTATTTATATGGGTATCCCAATTTTAGATGAGAATGTTCCCTTGCATTGGGATATTCATACAAATATGAACATACCTAATACCTGCTTTATGTACATATTTTATATATAAAAATATACACTATTTCTATCATAATGATGAATAATTACATACTACAGAACAAATACATGACCAACTGACTTTGAGTAGAAATATTGATTAATATTATGTTTCTTAAAAAATGCCTGCTATTTGTTTCAAGTGATCTACTTATAATAATCACTATATAATAAAACCAAAATAAACTTCAAAATGAAATGATTCTTCAAAGACATTTCTTGAATTAAATAAAAGATTTTTACTCAACTTTTGTAAAATAAAATGAATTCACTTACCAATCAAATGCATTGTAGTGATAATAGCACAAGCCCAATCCATACAGGAACAAGGGATCCTTCCAGTTGTCCTGCTCTAGTGCATAGAACTTTTGGTATGCTGACATTGCTGTTCAAAATGATGATGATATGATGAATGATATTAAATGAACATTATTGTAAAAGGAAAAACAATTCTAATATGGTAATTTAAAAACTGCCAAAAATAACCATTTTTTGACTCAGGATTAAAACATCATAAAATTTTGTCTATATTCATCAGGGATAGTGTAGGATTCTAATGGTAAAATATTTTCGTAGTTTCGTATTGTCCAGTATTTTCGGAGCCTATTCAATTCAAAGTAACAAATAATATTAGTGTAGAAATCATACTCAATATAATTATTTCCCAAACCAAATTCAATAATTTAAAAAAATACAACTATGAATTACTTGATATTATAATCAACTAGCGGTCCGCCCCGGCTTCGCCCGTGGTAGAGATTATCTAATCTAAAAATGAACGCCCCTCCAATAAACTTAATTGTTTCAATGTGTGAGGACAAATAATTATTGAACCACTTTATATGTGTGCGCGCGGCGATTCTACTGCAAACTTTGACTCTCGCGCACTGATCTGTCAACTAATCGGGCGATCAGTTCAGGTGCCTAGCATTGTATGGCGGGGAGAGCGCGCTATGTACGGAAAGACACGTCCGTTCTGTCGTGCATCGCGTCATTTATGCACTAATTGGCCAACTGGTCCTGTCGTTCGGGCATGGTCTGGACTGGAGGACTGAACGACCAATAAGGCAGACCAATTTGTGTTTATTGCGTCTATACACGTACTTTGAATGTGAGCGTAAACACAGTGGAGGGGCGTTCATTTTTAGATTAGACAATCTCTACATATTTACGTTTTCTCTACATAAGAACCATCCTCGTACTTCAAGGAATATAATAAAAAAAGAATTATCGAAATCGGTTCAGCCGTTCTCGAGTTATGCGCTTACCAATACCAACAAATTTTGCGATTCATTTTTATATATAAGAAAGAATAACATACCCTTAGCATAATCTTCTAGTAAGAGATGGAAATGACCCAATTTGCAGTAGGTTTTTGGATCAATACATATATCTCGTCTCGCCCCAGGTGAACATGCTCTTTCCTCCTCCTAAATAAATAAAATGTTTAGTAAGTATTTAAATTTTAAAACCTACCTATATTATAAACATGAGAGTTTGTAAGAATGTATATTTTTTAACAAAAAATTAAACCATTCAAATTGACAGAACTAGACAAAATTGAAATAATTTGGAAAATCCAAAAGTGCACGCCTCATAATTTTTTTTTAATAAATATTTATTAATTATTATTTTTGTTTATTTAATAACAATTAAACCACATCGAATCAGACCCTGAAAAATGAAAGGGTTCTATTCCTGAGCATACTCAAGCGTAAGAGAAAAAAAAAGACTCGATTAGTAAAGTATTTCGGTCGCTATCATGTTAACAAGAAAAAGGATCCGCACATACAGACACACGGACGTCCAAGACAGAACTTTTTTAAACTGTTTTTTAACTAGTTTAAATAACAAAAATGACATCAAAAATATCATGAACGTTAAAAATAGTGTTTTTTCTTAATATGGGTGTGTATGTATTATCTTACAAGTGCAATGTATGATACATAAAGACATTTTAAGTTTGAGAAATCAGATGTTTTGCGCGAAGTGACAGTAGTACCCACCTCAACGCTTCGCTTATGAGGCGTGCAATAGGACCAACCAGTAGGCAACAACCCTCAGATAAAAAAAGGAAACATCAAAATCAGTGCACCCGGTCAATGTAGGTTGGTTGAAAAACCCATGATTTATTTAAAGTCTAGGACAGTTTCTTTATACAACCTCTAGCTGCTTACTACAGTTACACCATGTCCTAACTAATTGAAAATGTGTTCCAACTAAGTGAGGACTAAGTCTGATGACCTAAAATACAGGTAATTTCTATTAACTAGTTTAGGCACCAGTCTCACACTTATATGTACTGAAAATGTGTGAACTTATTTTATGTAACTGATGTGAGAAAACAAACTCTTTTATTTTATTATTTTTATAACTCCTAATAAAAAAACAGTTTCACAAGGATCTGTCTAAATAATAAAACATAATTGGGATTTTTCTAGGACAATAAACATTAATATCAGATAAGATTTTCAGTCTTGTAATGGAAACTGCTTATACACTACTTACTTAATTTTCATATTCAGGTCACCAATAGAAAGCTCAAGTATTTATGAATAATAGTGGATGTTTTAGGTTTTATCACAATTCACTAATGGGTGGATGATACAGCTTATCTCACACAAATAGTTTTTACTCAGGTAAATCAGAGATACATATACATAAAAGATAATTAATGAGCTTTTTAAAATTTTTACCCATGCTTTTCTCAATATATTTTCACAGCTATCGTTAATACTTGATATTTAGTGTCATAGCATTCAAATGCTATATAAAATTTCTTATTGTTAATATTATGGATACCTTAACTTGCACCAACATCCCCTCCAGATACTTGACAGCTTTGAGCACCAGAGCACGGGTTCTGCCATGTTCATTGCCTCGTAGTTTCAGGAAACCAAACTGGCGACTGAAATATTGTAACAAATTACATGAAATAATATAGCAGCAAATAAGATCATCTCTATATTGCAGTTTTATCAATATTAAATTGCGTTGATCAGGACTTGTTGCAGCAATGTTATAAATATTTAAATAGATTATAACAATGTTTTAATATTTAGATTTTAAATTTTTACAGATATGCACTACACTTGTAAAAGAATTACATTTTTACATGCTACTGCAACGATAGCGTCGTAGAACATACAATATGAAAGTTGAGTACCCAAACAAGATTGAAATTCCTTAGGGCCTTTAGAGTAAGTGGTTAAAGGTCTTAATTGGTAGCAGACTAGCAGTATACCAACAAGTATAACTTTAAACCCATTGAAAATAATAGGGAGATTAAATTTATTTAAAAACTTTTGATTTATAAACAATAACAAGAAGGCGGCACCTGTCAAGTTCTGATAGCACTTGTAACTCTTGAGAGGTTAGATGCAATTCTTCTTTTTCATCCATCTTCATCTAAATGGAAAGTTAAATTCTTCGTCATGAAAATTCGGGTGTAGAATTTAAAAATCTTTTACACTTCATTCACAAATTGCTGAAAGAATTTACACTAAAAATCACTGTTACGCTTTTTACCTAATTTCTGACAAAAGCGTACAAATACAAATCTGTCAAGCGATGTGACTTTGACAATTGACACAATGACATGTTATTTCATAGATAAATAATAATTGAAGTACAGAAAATAAAGTATCAGTACGAAAAACTTTATCGTTGCTTTTTTAGCTTTGTGACATTTATATTTAAAACTAGCGGTCCGCCCCGGCTTCGCCCGTGGTACATGTTTACGTTTTCTCTACATAAGAACCATCCTCGTACCTTAAGGAATATAATAAAAAAAGAATTATCGAAATCGGTTCAGCCGTTCTCGAGTTATGCGCTTACCAACACATTTTGCGATTCATTTTTATATATAAGAAGAAGAAGAAGATGAGTCTATTTCGGATGGTTGTTTAGTTTATTTTTAAATGTATTATGTAATCCTACGTATCCTACTCCTACTAATATTTTATATGCCAAAGTTTGTGAGGATGTGTGTGTGTTTGTTACTCTTTCACGCAAATTCTACCAAACCGATTACAATGAAATTTAGCACCCATATAGAGGAAAACTTGGATTAACACATAAAATAGGTTTTCCCGGAAATCCCAGGGGAACGGGAACTATGCGGGTTTTACTTTGATATCGCGGGCGGAGCCGCGGGCGGAAATCTAGTTTTTATTATAAATTAGATACTATTTGAAACATTCAACTAGGTATAATCGGTGATGTTTAAGAATTGCGCCGAGTGAAATGAGGGTGGGATTACTGCGCATAGTTACTGTCACCTCATTTTGACCTCTGTGCAGTCAGCACGTTTATATTCGATTGCTTGAATTCTAAAATTTTTCAGTTAAAATCGGCAGCGATTTAGCTGTATTACGGCCTTGTCCTACTCATATCGTAAATGCGAAATTTTCTGAGGATGGATGGATGGATGTTTGTTTCTCCTTTACGCAAGTACTACATACGGAACCAATTACAATTAAATTTGGTATGTGGGTTTCTAAGCTAAGCTACTTTTTATCCCGGAAATCCCACAGAAAAGGGGAACTATGCAGACGAACGCGGGCGAAGCCGCGGGTGGAAATCTAGTCTAGTACGTTATATATGCGAGATTTACTTAATGCCTAGAATTCATTAAAACTTCCCAACAACATCGAGCCATACCCATCCGTGGACAAATCTGTATCGTCCACACACAACACAAACGCGGCGCTCTCATTCACACACCGATTTCTCCACTTATTTGCTAATGAATGGTAGCCATTACAATATGAACGAAACGTGAACGAAACTATGCAGCTCTCGTTCCCATTTAGCGGGCAACACCTGGCGCAATAAGTCATGTTTCCTTGTCAGTTGTCACTTGACAGCAATTGACAGTTGACACTTAATAATCAGATGGATCATGGATAAGTGTTGTGTCGCTTGATAGATTTATTATAAATTGAAGAGAACAGTGTATATTTTAAATAAATAGTATTATTATATCTATTCATAATTAAGTAATGAGATTCAGGTTGTTAAAGTACAAAGAAGGCCTTAGCTATCGTGGAGAAGTTTAAAAAAATAAAAATATTTGTATTAGAGTTCATTCGGTGTTAAAAGTCGCATCAAGATGAGTTATAGGGATTCTGTAAGTAAATTATCATAATATACTTCTAAGACGTTATACCACACACATTCAATAAGTTTAATCGCATAATTTCACCAGCGGTAAATTCAACAAAAATAGGTTTTAATAGCCTAGAACTATTTTTATAACATAACAGTCATCGATTCAAGGTCGAGACTATGAGCCATCTAAAAGGAGGCATATCACTTTTCTGCGACGTAAATGATACATCTTTATTTATACCTTAACTATATATTAGGCGGGGTTTCTTTAGAGAACTGCCGCACGTATTATAGGTTTTTTGTGGGTGGGGGATGGGCGGGAGGAGGGGGGGACCCTCCTACCAAAAGGGGAAAGTTAGGAAACCAATAGTTTTGGAGAAAAATCAATTTTCCTATTCTAACCTCAAAATGTATGGAATTGGTGTAACAAAAATTTTACGATACATACATAAATAAAATACAAACAAGTTGTGAAAACCTACGTAGTTTTTTTTATTTGAGTGGGAATCGCCCTAAAGTCGCTTCTGGCACTCGCCGGCCGCTGCCGCGGCACGCTCGCTTCGCTCGCTCGGCTCGTGCGGCAGTTCAAGAGTAAACCTAACACGCTCGTCGCTTCGCTCCTCGCTACCTATTTGGATATTAAAAATAAAAGTTTAATAGTTTTTTAACCTACCTACGTAGATTTTTTTTTGTTTGAGTAGGAATGGCCCTAAAATCGCTTTTGGCACTCGCCGGCCGCAGCGTAAAGTCACAGTACAGTGAAATGGAACGTCTTGGTCCGCTTTTTTGCACAACAAAACGGATAAATGCACTTTTTTCGCACAAAAAATTATTAACTTTAAAAATTAATAACTAAAAAACTACAAGTTTCCTAACGATAATATTTTGGAATTACAATCTTACATTACCTAGCTAACTAAAAATATAAATATTTCCAACAAATTCGTGCGGCAGTTAACTAAAGCTAACCCTATTAGGCACTTAAAGTTAATCTAATCATTATTCAACAGTGAGTTATGAACATTGAAATTTAATTTAAATTAATTTTTTTTCGCTTATTACACTGCAAACCACATTATTATTATGCCTCAGTCAATTAATTCTCCAAAATTAAGTTATGATTTAATGATATATGTAAACCGCAATTCATTGTAAATGTCTAAGAATAATTTTATAATAATTTTACATATTATTATAGGTGAAAATAACTATAATTAATATTCTGCGCTTGTGTTTATATATTAACACAGCTTGTGTTAAAGATTAGTTAATTGTTCCATAAAAAGAAGTATTCAATATGTAACTTTTACTGGGTAACCTATTAAAAACTCGAATTTCTATTACCCGAATCTTAAAATCCCGAAAACGGTTGTTAGAACTTTTAAAAGACAGATGTAATGAATGACAACTTTTTAAAATTCCTTTTTTAATTTCCCAGATGAATCAATTTCCAGATACACCAAAACCAGATTTTTAAAAAGTATTTTTTTGTTTCCCGTATTCTCATAATCCAGATATAGTTATACCAGATTCTCAGAATACTTTTTTTTGTTTCCCATCGTACCATTTTCCAAATAAACTATTGCCAACTTTTCATAATCTTTTTATTTGGTTCCCATATAATCGTATAGCAGATAAACTATTGCCAGATTTTCATAATCTCTTTATTTGGTTCCCATACAATCGTGATTATACCTTTTACTATTGCCTGAAAATAAACATTACCAGTAAGTAAATTGTTTTACTTGCCCATTATAGAAAGGTTTAAGTGTCAAATTCGACTCAGTAGGTTAGGTTAGGTTTGAACTGTGACCTCCCATGCACGAGCCGAGCGAGCGAAGCGAGCGTGCCGCGGCAGCGGCCGGCGAGTGCCAGA